>NW_022437044.1:3576040-3576340 GCF_009761245.1 Sapajus apella | reverse complement strand
TATATATATGCTTATATATAAAAAGTATATAAGTATATATAATATATATGTTAAGTGTATATATACTTAATATATATAAGTATATATACATACATATATATAGTATATTTACACTTAATATATATAAGTATATATATATTATATATGACATATATAGTATATATAATATATATTATATATAAGTATATATACATTATATATGATATATATAGTATATATTATATATTATATATAAGTATATATACATATATTAATATATATAGTGTATATATACTTAATATATATAAGTATATATACATA
>NW_022437044.1:3456241-3575940 GCF_009761245.1 Sapajus apella | reverse complement strand
TATATATATACTATGTATATATATGCTTATATATCTACTTTATATATATCAGTATTTATATATATATACACATATAATTTTACTAACATAAAAGAGATGTAGCACACAATGCTAAGTTATAAAGGAAAAAACTCCTTTTTGTAAATTCATATTACCAATTGATTATTACAGAATGCTTTTGAAATTTTTGCTGAATTCTTGTTGCCATAACCTACTTTGGTATAATTGACAGATTAATGTACTTTTGCCTTGAATGTTGGTTGACATTTTTGTTCAGGTTAATGAATGAGAAAACAGTGAAACAATAAATGTGTATGTCAGAACTTCACTCATTCATCAATGACACAATTTTATAGCAGAATTGTATAATGGTCTATTTAAAGGGGAAAAGCTTTCCCTTTGTCCTCTGAAGGTTTACTGAACATGAGCTGATAATAGGTAGATTAACAGAAGAAAATGGTATACAAATTTATTCAATATGCATAAGCATAGGAAAATTTCAGAAACGTGATTACCAATAACCCAGTGATGCCCAAATGCTTATACACAATGCTGCATAGGGAAAGGGGAGATGAGGAAAATGTGGCAATTTTGTGAGATGGGAAATAATTTTTAGGGAGAATGAATATGCCCAATGCTCATACGATGGTTCATAAATAATTCTCTTTGGAAACTGAGTGGGACAATAGAACAGGCAATAGTTGGAGACAACATTTTTCTGGTGTCTAAGTGTGGTGTTTAATTTTCAATCTCTTACTCTGTCATATGAGCTTTAACGTTCTCTGATCAATGACATTTTAGTAAGGGGATTGAAGACCACTGTGTTTCTCTATGGTGGGTCCAGTATCTAGGCAGATAAAGGAACTTCAGAGAACAGCCTCATTCTGTGCTTTGGAAGAAGAGTGTTGAGAGACAGGATGGGAGAATATGATCAGAAACACCTTGAGACTTCCTCATTAGTTCAGCATATCAAAGTGCCATAATTAGGGGTATCATTTCCTAAGCCCCAATATTCTCAGGTCTGAAACTTTCCCAGAAGTTATATACATTAAAACTTAAATTGGGCTCCAGGAATAGTGGCTCACCCCTGTAATCCCAGCACTTTGGGAGGCCCAGGCAGGAGGATCACCTGAGGAGAGGAGTTCAAGAGCAGCCTGGCCAACATGACAAAAAACAATCTCTACTAAAAATACAAAAATTAAGAGGGCATGGCGGTGGGCACCTGCAATCCCAGCTACTCAGGAGGCTGAGGCAGGAGGATTACTTGAAACTGGGAGGCGGAGTTTGGAGTGAGCTGAGATAGCACCACTGAACTCCAGTCTGGGGTGACCAAAGGGAAAAAAAAAAAAAAAAAAAAAAAAAAACTGCTGTAGTAGCTGAGTGACAAAGTATCCAGTTAAGCCAGTCTCTCATTCCTAGGAATAGGTAAGTCCGATTAAATCAGTGTGTCTCATTTTAGAAGATGGCATTGCAGATGGTCTCTGAAAACTAGGCTACTATAGGTCCAGGCAAACACGTTTCAATAAGAGGCATTTCTATGGAAATAAATGTAAAATATAGAGTAATATTTGGAGTAGTCTATTAAGTAGTTTATGTGTCCAGCGTTTGAGAAAATGTCTAGATTTTCCATTTGAAGTTCATTTTCAGTTGGAGCAGAAGTAGGCGATGTCTATCTGAAAGATTTTTTTAGTTTGCAGTTTATATGTTATTAAGTTTGTTCAAATGTAAGCTGTTGTGGTGATTTTTCTTTAAAGTCAAGTTGAGTTTGTTTCGCTTCTAGGGCCTCAAGATAAAGGCAGTTTTAATTTCTGGTGATTCCAAATCAGAAGAATAGGCAAATAATTGAAAACCTTAGTTTAGATTCTCAAAGACAGGAAATAATTCAAGATTCAGTCCAAATTGCAGGTAAATAATAAAACCTAAAAAACAATGACATAGAATCTAATAATGGGATATTATAGGTTTTGTCTAAAACATTTTTTTTCTCTAAAGCCCCCATAATTTAACCAAAGATAGTCACAGTCAGAATAATGTTTACTAAATGAGTTTCATTTTTCTGCTTTACTTAAATCAGATTTTTTGATTCATTTTCTGATTATTTACTTAAGTTTATCAAGATTGGTGATTGATACTACAGCTCTTTTTAAATTTAGCCTTGTTGGGAGGTTTTCATAAGAAACCTCAGATTACACTTTTGAAAACCCGCTTGAGGCTAATAAGCCAAAGCAAAATCTCAACATCACTGTGCCCATGTTACTTGCATCAGTTGGTTGAATACCTCTTTTCTGGAGGTCACACAAAAACTTAAAATCCTGGGCATGTCAGAGCTGACATTCTTCACTTACTAAAAGGCAAGCAACCCTGTCTAGACAAAAATACCAGACAAGGTTTTCCGAAGGGATCAATTGTCTTCACAAATGCAACCTCAGTTTCTGAAAGCCAACTGGTTATATCTGAAAATATAACATTCCAGTCAAAGCCTTGGTAGTACCACCAGTATCCCCAACTGTCCTGTTACAAAGAGAAGATATTTTTGAACTTATGAAAATTACTATATTGTCATAATATAAGAGTATTTGTAAATGGTTTTTAAAGTCTGAAAGGATTAGGTAGGACAAAACTAAATATTTGAATGTTACCCACAAAAGTATGCTTTATCAATTTGCTACAAGCTACACACAGTTTAAAAAATGTTTCCTTCCATTTAGAAAGCAAATAATTTAAAAAATCAGCAGTGTTTTCAACAAAACATTTTAAAAATACAGTTATTTATCAGTTTAATGTCATGCAATTAATTCTTATTCTGCTTAGTGTTGGGTTAGCAATTTTATCGATCCAGTTTTTTTTCTTTTTTATTAGAAGTCTGGAATTGTAGTGAAAAGGTATACATTCAAACGTGCTAGAAACCTGTACTTATGAGAATATTAAAATTATTTTTCAACAAACCTTCTAGAAAACACAATACTTTAAAATTTGTAACAAGTTTTAAGAAAAAAAGCTTCAGAGTAAAGCAATTTACTATGCACGAGACTTAAAAAGAACATGCTTGAAAGTCTGATGAGAATTCATTATAACAATAATATAAGTAACAAGGACATTTGGTTATTTTATAGCATACTACAAATTTGCATTAGAGTTATGGCTGATCATGTATACCAAGTACATTAACCAAGATTGTCCAGAGGCACAGAACCAATATGATATAGGTATATATAAAAAGGAGTTTATTTTAAAGAGTTGGCTAATATGATTATAAGGCAAAGACTCAAAATAGGCTATCTACAAGCTAGGGAAAGACAGAAGCCTGTAGCATGGCTCTGTCCAACTCTGAAAGCCTTAAAACAAGGGAAGCTGACAGTGCAGCCCTCTGTTTGATGCCAAAGTCCCAAGAACCCCCAGAGGGCCACTGATGAAAGTCCTAGAGTCCAAAGACTAAGAGCCTAGAGTCTAATGTTTAAGAGCAGGAGAAGAGGAAGCAAGTATCTGGCCTGAAAACAAAGAGTAAGAGGACTCAGCAAGCTACTTATCCCTATTTTTCCACCTGCTTTGTTCTAGCTATGCTGGAAGCTGACTGGATAGTGGCCATTTATTTTGACAGTGGGTCTTGTTCTCCCATTCCACTGATTCAAATGTCAGTCTCCTCTAAACACACCTTCAGACAAACCAAGAAACAATACTTTACTGGACATCTAGGCATCTCCTAATCCAGTTAAGTTGACACTGAACATTAGCCATCGCACAAAGATATACCAGACTTCTAGGAATATCATACATTTGAAATAAAATATTAACAAAAAATTTATACAAATGTGACTCAGAGTTAACCATTATTTCTTATTTGAAACTGCTTCCCATATAATTTTAACATTAAATTAGCCTAATTACTTTAATATGTCTCTCTTTTCTTTCCACGGGCCCTTCCGGATTGTCCAAAAGTTAGCTTGTGGTCAAATTGACTAAATTTAGAATTTGGAATTTGATTTTAGGAAGACTGTCAAATGTATCAAAGGCTTAAAACACATGATTAAAAGAGGATCACAGGTCACTGTAAAATAACAGTCATCTATTTAAAGAAAGTGATAATTATAAGTCTTTAAAAGCAAGCAAAGGAAGCTACATAGAAAAAGCAAAACCTTTACTCTTAATATTTAATTTTTGATAACATAAAATATCACATGCTTTTTTCAGTTTAATCAAAATACGAATAATTTACCATCTTTCATTAATACTATATGCAAAATTTAGTTTTAAAATATCAAATTTCAGTTTTGCATCAGTTGTATTAAGGATCATTTTAAAAATTTTTATATTTTTTTAATTTTTGTTTTTATTTCAATAGGTCTTTGGGGAACAGTTGGGGTTTGGTTACATGAATATGTTGTTTAGAGGTCATTTCTGAGATTTTGATACATACAACACCCAAGTAGTGTACACTGTACCAATGTGCAGTCTTTTATCCCTAATCCTTTCCCACTCTTCACCCCAAATCCCAGAAGTCCATTGTATCATTCTTATGCCTTGCCATCCTCATACCTTAGCTTCAACTTATAAGTGAGAACCCACAGTGTTTGGTTTTCCATTCCTGAGTTACTTCACTTAGAATAATGGTCTCCAACTCCATCCAGGTTTCCATCCAGGTTTCTATGAATGCCATTATTTCATTTTATTAATGGCTGAGTAGTATTCCATGATATTTATATACCGCATTTTCTTTGTCCACTTGTTAGTTGATGGGAATTTAGGCTGGTTCCATATTTTTGCAGTTGTGAATTGTGTTGCTGTAAACATGCACGTGCAAGTGCCTTCTCATACAATGACTTATTTCTCTCTTGGTAGATACTCATTAGTGGTATTGCTGGATCAGGTGATGAGTGGGGCCATAGAAGTTTGCTCTAAGCGTTCCTGAAGGAGAGTTTGGTTAATGAATACAAGGTTACAGCTAGATAGGAAAAATAAATTCTAGTGTTCTATAGCACTATAGTGCGAGTATAGTTAACGATGTTTTATTTTATATTTCCATGTAAGTAGAAGAAAAGGTTTTGAATGTTCCCAACACAAAGAAATAATAAATGTTGGAAGTAATGGGTATGCTAATTACCCTTATTTTGTCATTGTACATTGTATATATGTATTAAGATATCACTTTCAATCCCATAAATACGTACAACTTTCACATGTCAACTAAAAATTTAAAGGTAAATAAATAAATACATATAGGTGTATAGGTGACCAATATTTGTTATAAAAATTTTATTGAAGATTTAACATCAGAAATATGGGGGCAAACACATACATATATGTGTGTATTTGTGCACATGTATGTATATGTGCAAATATATGTGAACATAAATGTATGTGTACAAATGCACACATATCTATTTATTATATACACACTTTTGTATATGGAAATATGTATGTGTGTACATCAAAATCATGGTAACTGTTTTGTTTAGGTGGCATAAGATACTGGGTGATAAAGTGACAGAATAAGAAACTGTGTACTAATGATAATGGTGCTGGTGGTAAAAGAAAGAAAAGGCATTTTACTTGGCAAAATATTGATGTAATAAAATATTAGATTTGTTCAGTGGTATTTAGTCTACATATCTATATAATTAAGTAAAAAGACAAACATTATTAGATCCTTGCAAAAAACAGCATGATGCATATTCACTCTAGGTTCATTAAAACGTAAATAGTTCATAGTAGCTGAACTATGAAATGAGACTGTAGTACCTAATATTCATTGGTGTTTTCTTCACTTTAGTTTTCTGTTTAGATTTCTTATATATTAACTTATTTGTACTCCATAAGAACTTGAGGTAGATATTGCAAAGTCTATTTATTTTATGGACTAGGAGTGAAGGTTTAGGAGGTTAGACAATCTGCCCAATATCATAGTGATTAAGACTACATACAAACTCAGAACTGTTTACATCCTAGTTCATGTTTTTTTCTTCCTGTACTTTGCCTTTACTAATCATTGCAACTTACCATCCTCATGAATAGACCAATGAAAATCTCCACCAAAATAGGACTGCCAGATTTAGCAAATAAAAACATAGGACACATAGTAAAATTTAAATTTCAGATAAATAATACATTTTTGTATAAGTAGGTCCCAATATTACATAGGACATGTTTATGTTAAAATATTTATTGTTTACTTGAGATTCAAATATAATCAGGAGTTGTGTATTTTATCCAGCAATCCAAGCTTACAACAACATAGTTGGTTATATTCCTGGTCAAACACTACTTTATGGTCAAAAAGAAGTAGCCAATACTAAATGAGAGATAGGCATTTACATAAACATTTTGGTCACTATAAACAGGAACTAGAAAAAGCAAAAACTAACCAAACTTTATTATCCTTTATTGAAAGTTGCAGAAGTATCCAAAATTTTAATATTCTCCACATATTATCTGTAAAGATACTGGCTGTATTTACATAGTGATAGTAGTAAACGAAGCTTCTAGTTGCCAATCTTATTTTTTATTTTCATCTTGAAGTACAGCTAGTGCTCGACTTATGACCACGATTGGTTCCAACAGACCAGTCGTAACACGATTTGGTCGTAAGTTGAGTAGGCTATATGCACGCGGAGATGGTAGTGCTGCCGGAAGCTGGTCCGTACTGTCGTACGCCCAGCTGGGCAACGTTTGCACTGCCAGACGCGGAGCAGTCGTGGCTAGTGATTTTGGTCGTAAAGTTGAATGGTCTTAAGTTGCATAGGTCGTAAGTCTATCAATACCTGTATAAGATATGGCTGCCCATATTAATCAAATTTGGTGGCTAATTGTTCAATTATTACTTTTATGTTTACTGTATCTAAGCCAATGGAGTATTTTGTTTCTTTTTAACTTTTTTTTTTTTTTTTTTTTTTTTTTTGAGACGGAGTTTCGCTCTTGTTACCCAGGCTGGAGTGCAATGGCGCGATCTCGGCTCACCGCAACCTCCGCCTCCTGGGTTCAGGCAATTCTCCTGCCTCAGCCTCCTGAGTAGCTGGGATTACAGGCACGTGCCACCATGCCCAGCTAATTTTTTGTATTTTTAGTAGAGACGGGGTTTCACCATGTTGACCAGGATGGTCTCGATCTCTTGACCTCGTGATCCACCCGCCTCGGCCTCCCAAAGTGCTGGGATTACAGGCTTGAGCCACCGCGCCCGGCCTCTTTTTAACTTTTAAGTACAGGGATATATGTGCAGGCTTGTTACATAAGTATACTTGTGTCATGGGGGTTTGTTGTACAGATTATCTTATCACCCAGGTATTAACCCTCATACCCATTAGTTATTTTTCCTGATTCTCACCCTCCTCCCAACCTCCACCCCCACATAAGCGCCAGTTTGTGTTGTTCCCATCTCACATGGAGCATGTATCAATAGTGATTCCTTGTATCATTATTGAATGTTGTTTGTCATCTTTTGCTAAAATGTTAACATATTTCCTAAATGTATTATGGTTATTTTTGCAGAAAGTGTGATGTGTTGCTTGGACTAAAAACCAGAAAAGGTGTGTGGTAAGAAAATTAGCATCTATGAGAAAATAGGTCAGGTTTATGTATTGGATTTTATTTCTGGCATTAAGGCAGCCAAATTTGGCCTTCTATAGGGATTTTAGTGTCCTTGGGCATTCTGGCATGACATTCAGGAGTGCCCTCTGATACTTTCCCTGAATAGCTCAAACTCTAGAGACTTTTATTTTCTGGGTGAAGGCCAGGCAATTTGTCCATAGCCTGGATCCTGACATATTCATCATCACTGAGCCTACCATTATAATTAATCTTATTGATGCCTTTAGTTGTGTTATATTTTTCAGATTTTTTAAATGTTCTTTTAGATTACCTCTACTTGACATTTGAATAATTGACATTTTTAACTGAGTGAGGTAAATTAAATTGGTCAGATTAAAAACAAAAAACAATTCCATGTTGTTCACATTAAACTTCTGTTTGCTAGCATTTGTGGACTGAGGATTTGTTAGAATCAAGGGCTCAGTGATTACATTGAAACTTGAAGCCCAGCCCCTATCTATTTATTTTTCAACTTTAATTTAATAATTTACATAATGATACCTACTATGGTGACATTTTTAAATCTTCTTATTTTTTCAAAAACAGAAAAGAAAAAACTACCATAAAACCGTGTCCAGGACATACAAACTAGGTTTGAGTCTCTAAAATCTATTCTCAGAAGACAACATTTTTGAATATTTCCTGTCCAGCAATCCAGTTGCTGCTGAATAAATATGATACAAGCATCTATTGTCACTGAAAAAAGGAGAAGGACTATCTCCATGCACCACTACGATTAATTTCATTGGTAAATAATTAGAAGCCTTAGAGAAATTGACAGTTAATCCAAAAAAACCTTTTTAAAAACATACTTATCTGGTTTTCATGTCAGAAAGCTTTTGTTTCAATTTATCTTTTTGGGAGAAGAAATAAAATAATGTGTTTGTGATAAATTAAAATTAGAAATTGTTAGAAATAAAAGCTTGTACAGAATAAAGTTCCTAGTGAGAAAAAGATAATTCTGAGCAACACATTTTTTTCTCTGGAAAAAAATTATTTTATAATTTTGCAAAACCTAGAGGTGCTCTACAATTCTTCTTAAGAATTAATTAAGCAAAAACATCATTGGCCTGGCATGGTGGCTCATGCCTGTAATCCCAGCACTTCGGGAGGCTGAGGTGGGCAGATCACCTGAGCTCAGGAGTTCAAGGCCAGCCTGAACAATATGGAGAAACCCCATCTCTACTAAAAATACAAAAATTAGCCAGGAGTGGTGGCACATGCCTGTAATTCCACCTACTCGGTAGGCTGAGGCAGGAGAATTGCTTAAATCTGGGAGGTGGAGGTTGCAGTGAGCTGAGATCACGCTATTGCTCTCCAACCTGGACAATAAGAGTGAAACTCCTTTAAAAAAAAGACTGACAAATCACACAGCAGATAATATATTTGCAATAAACATATTTGACATCATGATCTTTTACAAATCAGTAAGAAAATAACAGTAATGTAATTTACAAAAATAAAAAAAGAAAGAGCAAAAATTATAACATTTCACAAAAGAAAATCTCCAATGACAAAAAAAAAAAATAGGAGGATGAGAACCTCATTAGGGAAATTAAAATTTGAATTATAATGAGTACTAATACTTGGTTAAATGAAAAACAGATAATATCAAATGGTGACAAGGATGTGAAGTAACTGAACCACTCATATACCACTGGTTTCTTTAACTAATGACACAATGAGTTTGGAAAAATGTTAGGTAAGGCCTACCAAAGTTGAGTGCATGCACACCCTATAATACAGCAAATCCACTCCCAGTTTTAAACCCAATATATGTGCATGCATGTGTGTACTAAAAGTGATATACAAGAATTTTTACATCAGCACGGTTCACAATTGACAGAAAATAGATACAATTTTTATGTCCAACAAAAAGGCTGGATATATAAATGAAAGTATACCCATATAGTAGAATATACACTGATAAAAATAAAGCAAATCCTGCAACATGGATGAATCTCAACAACACGGTATTAAATAAAAGCCAGAAACAAAGGAGTGCATACTGCATGATTGTGTATTTAAAGTTCAACAGTTGAAAAAAATTAAAGGGCCGTGATTGAAGTCAGGATAGTCCTTACCCTTGTTTGGGGGATGAGACGTGATTGAAAGGGAGCTTGAGAGAGGCTCCTAGGGTGGTTCTTATTTCTTGACATGGATGGTTGTTTTCACAGATGTGTTCACTTTACAAACATTCATTGAGATGTACAGTCATCACTCATGTACTTTTCTGAATGTATGTTACACGTCAATGAAAAATCTTACAACAAGAAGCGTTCATAAAAAAAGCTCAAAGGAAGGCTGGGCGCGGTGGCTCAAGCCTGTAATCCCAGCACTTTGGGAGGCCGAGGCGGGTGGATCACAAGGTCAAGAGATCGAGACCATCCTGGTCAACATGGTGAAACCCCGTCTCTACTAAAAATACAAAAAATTAGCTGGGCATGGTGGTGCGTGCCTGTAATCCCAGCTACTCAGGAGGCTGAGGCAGGAGAATTGCCTGAACCCAGGAGGCGGAGGTTGCGGTGAGCCGAGATCGCGCCATTGCACTCCAGCCTGGGTAACATGAGTGAAACTCCGTCTCAAAAAAAAAAAAAAAAGTTCAAAGGAAACAAGAACAGTCTATTAAGACAAAAACGATAACTAGAATTGCCATAAAAAGGCCATGAATATTCATATAAAGTTTCTATAAGTCTACCTTTTAACTATATTATAGTTATTATCAGTCTATTATTGGCTTAGCCTGAAACTGCCCACGGTATTCAGGTTATGCTTACACTAAGGCAATTTTTTAGTAAATTGCTATTGTATGGAACTGGTCTATTGCAAAAACCAATCAAATGCAGGAAGATTATGCAGAATTTCACTTATCATTTCTGCACACTTTCATTACATAAAGTTAAGTAATAGATGTAAAATTGTTTTGGGATCCAGATGTTCTGGTATATGATTATGTTACAGGCTGGCAATCACAGAAATTCCATCTGATAACAATATACAGTTCAACTGTTTACTAAGATCTTTACTGGAATCACAATATTCCTATGTTCTTCTAAGATATTCCCCTAAAAAATCATACCTATAGAAGCATGGCAGGTAAGTCATGTTTCTATAACTATTTTATGCTGATTATAGTTTGCAAGGACCAATGATTTTATCCTGTTATTATATAAAAACTATTCTCTGGCCTCAAGAAGGGAGCAGATGCTTTTCAACTTTCTAGCCTCGAGAAGGACACTTCCCAGTCTATAACTGTATTCCACTTATGAATAATGAGTAGTTTAATATAACCTTTCACTTTACTTTGAGATCTGAGAAGTTTAATGAGAGAATACTATTGAACAAGCCCACAATCTCAACCTCTCTTTACTCTGAAGGTTATAGACTTAAAATTAATTGATATGTTACACATGCTTTTACTTTATATATTTAAACGGAATTTAGATTGTCCTAATAGATGGATAACATGGGAAAATTCTCAAGTACACTTAACTTTTGAGGCAATTAAGTTAATAAGATCAGAAGGATGTGAGACATCCTGACTATATGGATCTATGTCAAACTAAATTTAATGAATATTCATATATATATTTGAATAATATTTCTCAATATTTTATACAATATTTAAACAATTATTTCCTCATTCTTGCATAATAAATGCAAATCTGTGCATTTTTCATGTAAGTAAAAATAGAGATCTTTTTATTGAAGCAAATTTCTTGGAATTAAGAAATTAATATTATTCTGACATACGTATTACTTTTTAAAAGATCATATAGCTAATATACAAAGTCCACCCAACTCCAACTTCTATAAGACAAATTGAGATAAGATTAATCAGATCTACCAATCTTATATTTCTCACCTAAAATTATAGAAACTCAGAAGTAAAAGGATATTAGAGCTCAAGTACCATAACATCTCATTGATTTTTATCTTGATTGCATAATTGTATAAGTTGTAGATGCTCTGTTTGCATACAGTGAGCACAAAGCTCACTACTACTTCCCCAGAAATCTCACTACTTTTCAGACAGCTATAATTTTCATACATTTTGTGTTACACTGGAAACTGCTGGTTGATTACACAATATTCAGTTTCCTCTTCTTCCTTGTTAACGTAATACCTAAATGAGGAACAGCTGCACAGCTTTTCAGGGTCTTGCACAAAACAAAAATGCAGAGCTCTGATTGAGGGTTAGAAAGGCAATCTTCCTTTCTCTCGGACTCACTATCTTAACTTATGGCAGATGGGCAACTTCCAAAAGATTGCCACCACCCTGGTGGATGTGCTTGGAACCCGGTTTGGGAGGAGGCAAGAAGCCCCCAGTGAGTTGCCTGTTAAGCTGTCAGTCTACAGTCTACAGTTGGGATGGTTGCTGTTTTTTCTCTCCTTGAGATGTCATGGGGTGAAAACGCAACCTCAAATTTTTCCACACTCTTTTTTTTTTTTTTTTTTTTGAGATGGAGTTTCGCTCTTGTTACCCAGGCTGGAGTGCAATGGTGCAATCTCGGCTCACCGCAACCTCCGCCTCCTGGGTTCAGGCAATTCTCCTGCCTCAGCCTCCTGAGTAGCTGGGATTACAGGCACGCGCCACCATGCCCAGCTGATTTTTGTATTTTTAGTAGAGACGGGGTTTCACCATGTTGACCAGGATGGTCTCGATCTCTTGACCTCGTGATCCACCCGCCTCGGCCTCCCAAAGTGCTGGGATTATAGGTGTGAGCCACGGTGCCCGGCCTCCATGCTCTTACTAAGTCTCCCACCTGGAGTGGAGGGCAATGGAGGAAGGCAATGGAGGGCAATGACTCCCATACACCACCTGGGCACAGAGGAGCATAGTAGTGAGGCAAGGGCAGGGAAAGAGGCTGATAAGTTGTCCTCAGAAGCTAGGGAGGAGGCAACAGCTATGATTGCTTGCAGGCCATTATTTTAACGTATGGACACATACCGTAATATCCCATTAAACAACTTAGAAAAAATACAAAGACTAAAATATTAAAAATTTTAAGCCAGCAACCTCAGTGCGTTAAATCTCAAGTACAGTGTCATTCTGAGTTCATGGGCCTCTGCAACTGCCCTGGTGGCACATCCATGAAGGGTCACATTGTACACTAAATTAAAAGATGAAAACTGTGTGTTGGAGCTGAAAGAATCTGGCCCAAACAGTTTTATGAAGACTACATACTAGCTCTCAATTGCCTGTCTCCAAATGTCTTTTACAAAGACAACGCCATCCACTCAAATTTTAAACCCACTATATATTGTTTTCTCTTAACAACTGCTAAATGCAATTCCTATTTAATAGACATTATAGTCAAATTTACCATACTGTTGCTTCCATACTTTGGTCCTTGCTGTATTACATGGGATAGTAAGTAAATAAAACACACAAATATATAACAGCGTTACTTTTAAAGATTCTTTTATAATAAGCCTGTAACATTTTCTGTACATAGATTTAGAAACTGTTACTGATTTTGTCTGTATACTGTGTAACTTTTCACTGTTTCTACCACATTATTCTCACTTTTTTCATTTTCCTTTACTCAGAATTGAACTAAATGTCAGGCCATGTCTGGATATATCAGAGTAGTAGTTTACAAAAGAGAAGAAAAGAGGTAATCCTCATGCTACCAAACGCCAACTCTAAATCATTTAACTATTTTTTATCCTCTCCCTGTCTCTGATTTTGCAGTGTTTTGGGTTGGCATCATGTATATGCAAACAAAGCCTGAACTTCTTTTTAAGTTACTGTCATTCATTTTATTTTATTTGCACATTTTCGATTCTTCCATTAGACCTTGAAATAAATTTGGCAACGTTTAAAATATTAAATAGCTAATTTTACTTTTCTTTTTTATCTATATTCTCAACAATGAATATATTACTTTTTAAATAAACAGTTGACTAAGTAAAATGGTCCTCTACTGCACTTTATTTATTTATTTTGAGACATTGTCTTGCTCTGTTGCGCAGGCTGGAGTGCAGTGGTGAGATCTTGACTCACTGCAACCTCCATCTCCCTGGCTCAAGCGGTCCACCCACCTCAACCTGTCAAGTAGCTGGGACTACAGGTATGGGCCACCACGCCTGGAGAGTTTTTGTATTTTTTATAGAGATAGGGTTTCACCGTGTTGCCCAAGTTGCATTCCAACTCCTGGGCTCAAGCAATCTACCCATGTTGACCTCCCAAAGTTTTGGGATTACAGGAAGGAGCCACTGCATACATGGCCTGCTCTTAAATTTTTAGTTTGACAATTATTTTAATTTATATTAAATGTAGAGGACTCACTTTCTAGATAGGTCCTTTGATACTTGGATATCCTGAAACAGAAAAGATACCTGCATCCCAACACCAGCTCCACTACCTAAAGGCACAAATCATGGTGTATGAACTCTGGTGTGGGGGGGTAGGGACTTGAAAAGGATAGCGGATTAGTAGGAGTTTAGGTAAAATTAACTCTAAAATGCACTACACAGCAATAGATATTTCACTACCACTTAACAGGAAATATCACCTAAGATTCCAATGCTAACATCACAATAATCATATGACTTATTAGTTATGCCATTCTGCCCATTAAATGTCATTTTACTGTTCACTAATAAGATCAAGATTTAGTTCTAGTATCTTAGTTACTTTTGGAAATCATGCTGTAACTTAAAACACATAAACTGTAAGACATGTTGACCAAATGTTGTATACTTTATTCCCGATTCCCCAAAGCAGTGAAAACAGTGGTTTCAAGTTTATGTGCCTCATCTGGAACTAACCCCTCAGGGTGTAGTAATGAAGCTTAATCTTATTTGGTGTTTCTAGTTCGTGCAATTACATAAAAATTTCCCCAATTATTTTATAAATCATAGTTATTATATTAATATTCATGTATTCACTTCAAACCAAAACACACTGATGAGGTTTTAATAATATTTACATAGTAATACCATTTAAATCTTGCCAAATAAATAATAAAACAACTGTCCTTAGAAAAGTGCTGTCTTAAAGAAAGTTTCTAGTAGGATAAAAACCTCCACCTCTCTGAAATCTTGTAGTGAGTCTACCTCATTTCAATAAAAATATTTCAGAGATTTTAAAGAATAAAGAATAGCCAGAGTCTATGTATGAATCCAGCCCATGAGGTCATTAATGCAAAAGATTGTGAATGTCTTATATTCTAAGTCAAATGAAAAATTAAAAGAATTATCCAAAAAACCTAACTCTTCAAAACAAACTTTAATTCAGAAATACTCCTCGTGATTCAGCAAATAATTTTCCAGTGCTTACTACATGTAAGGTCCTGTAGAAATTATGGAAATTCACACATGTTCAATGTTGTTTTCCAGAAAACGTGGAAGGATACATGTAAACCAAAGAGTTTAATTTCATCAAGACATTCACAGTTTATCTACACAATGGGCAATGATTGAACATTTCTTATGAGACTAAAGAGAGCTTTACATATTCCTAAGTGAGAAATGAATAAGAACTGAAAAATGTAAACACTCTATAAAGCATAATTGAGTGATTTAATCAAACACACAAATATAAACACGCACTTACATACATACACACACATCAGTTTTAATCATTATTTTTGGCGTCTCCACATCTTTAATTTGCCCACCATACCAATTCACCTCTTGCCTTGGTTCATTTGTGTGGCTATGGAGTAATACCTGAGGTTGGGTAATTTATAAATAGAGGATATTTATTTACCTTATAGTTCTGCAGGCTGTACAAAAAGCATGGCATCAGCGTCTGCTCCTGGTGAGGGTCTCAGGAATCTTACACTGATGGCAAAAGGTTTCTGTCACTCAGGTAATAATTGTTTTCCCCAATATGTAGTTTTTCATTCCATTCTTTGTGTTCATATGTACTCAGTGGTTAGCTTCTGCTAATAAATGAGAGTATATGCTATTTGTTTTACTGTTCCTGTGTTAGTTTACTTAGAATAATGGCTTCCAACTCCATCCATGTTGCTGTAAAAGATATTTTCTCATTCTCACTTATGGCTGCATAGTATTCCAGGATGCATATGGACTACATTTTCTTTATTCAGTCTACCACTGATAAGCATTTAGATTGATCCCATATTTTCACTGCTATGATGAACAGATGCGTGCATGTGCCTTTAGAGTTAGAAAAAATAATATTCCTTTGTGTATATCTCTAATAATTGGATTGCTGGGTCAAATGACAATTCTGTTTTAAGTAATTTGAGAAGTTACCAAACTGCTTTCCACAATGGCTGACTTAATCCACATTCCGACCACCCATGCATAAGAATTCCATGTTTTCCACAAACTCACCAGCATCTGTTATTGTTTTTCTTGATTTTATTTTAATAATAGCCATTCTGACTGATGTGTAATAGTACCTCATTGTGGTTTTGATTTGCATTTCTCTAATGATTAATAATGTTGAGCATTTTTATGTGTTTTTTGGCCATGTGTATATTTTCTTTTGCAATGCGTTCATGTTCTTTGACCACTTATTGATGGAGTCATTTGTTTTTGGCTTGATGATTTGCTTAAGTTCCTTATAGATTCTCAATATTTGATCTTTGTGGAATGCATAGTTTGAAAATATTTTCTACTGTTCTGTAGGTTGTCTGTTCACTCTGCTGATAATTTATTTGCCTGTGCAGAAGCTCTTTAGTTAAATCAAGTCTCATTTTTCAATTCTGGGTTTTGTTGCAATTGATTTTGACATCTTTGTCATGAATACTTTGCCAGGTTCTACGCACAGAATTGCATTTTGTATGTTATCTTTCAGAGTTTGTATGGTTGTTGGTTTTACATTTAAGTCTTTAATCCATCTTGAGTTAATTTTTGCATATGATGTAAAGAAGGGTTTCAATTTCAATCTTCTGCATATGAGTAGCCAGTTATCCCAGCACCATTTACTGAATAGGGAGTCCTTTCCTCATTGCTTGTTTTGTCAATTTTGTCAAATATCAGATGGCTGACGGCATATGGCATTATTACTTATGAGCTCTTTATTCTGTTATATTGGTTTATGTGTCTGCTTTTGTACCAGTACCACGATATTGTGGTTACTATAGTCTTGTGGTATAATTTGAAGTCAGGCAGTGTGATGCCTCCAGCTTCATTCTTTTTGTTTTGGCTTGCCTGGGATATTCCAGCTTTCTTTGGCTCCATTTGAATTTCAAAATAGATTTTTTCAGTTCTGTGAAGAATGTCATTGCTAGTTTGATTTAACTTGCATTGAATCTGTAAATTGCTTTGGGCAGTATGGCCATTTTAATGATATTGAATATTCTTATTCACGAACATGAAATAATTTTTTTCTCCATTTGTTTGTGTTGTCTCTGATTTATTTGAGCAGTGTTTTGTAATGATCATTGTAGAGATCTTTCAGCTCCTTTGATAGCTGTATTACTAGATCTTTTATTATTTTATGGCTACTCTGAATGCTTCTCAGCTTGCATTTTGTTAGTATATAGGAATGCTAATAATTTTTATACATTGATTTTGTATCTCAAAAATAGCTGAAGTTGATTATCAAACCAAGAAGCTTTTGGACAGAGCCTATGGGAATTTCTAGGTAGAAAATCAAGAAATTTCTAAATAGACTCATGTCATCTGTTAAAAAAGATATTTTGACATCCTTTCTTTTTTATTTGGATACATTTTGTTTCTCTTGTGTTACTGATCTAACAATTTGAGTACTATTTTGAATAGGAGTGATGAGAGTAGGCATTCTTGTGCCAGTTTTCAGGGGAAATTCTTCTTTTTATGCATTCAGTATGATTTTGGCTGTGGGGTTTTCATAGATGGCTCTTAGTATTTGGAAGTATGTTACTTCAGTGTTTCATTTGTTGAGGATTTTTAACATGAAGTGACATTGAATTTTATGAAAAGATTTTCTGTATCTTCTGAGATAATCATGTGTTTTTAAATTTTATTTCCATTTATATGATTAATCACATATTTAAATTTGCATATGTTGAACCATACTTGTGTCCCAGGTGTAAAGCCTACTTGATCATTACAGATTATCATTTTAATGTGCTGGTGAATTTAGTTTGATAGTATTTTGTTGAGCATTTTTGCATTTATGTTCATCAAAAATATTGGCCTATAATTTACTTTTTTTGTTGTGTCTTTTACAGATTTTGGTATCATGATGATGCTGGACTCATAGAATGTGTTAGGGAAAAGTCTTTCCTTCTCAATTTTCTGAAATAGTGTTAGTGGGAATGGTACCAGTTCTTCCTTACATATCTGGCAGAATTAAACTGTGAATGTACCTTGTTCTGGGCTTTTTCAGTTTCGTAGGCTTTTTATTACTGATTCATTTTAAGAACTCATTATCGAATTACTCAAGGATTCAATCTCTAGTTCAATCTTGGGAGGTAATGTGATTTCAGCAATTTATCAATTTCTTCTAAGTTTTCTTTCTTGTGTGCATAGAAATGTTCATAATAGTCTCAGAGTTTTCTGTATTTCTATGGGGTTGGTGATAACCCCTTTGCCATTTTTTATTACATTTGTTTAGATCTTCTCTCTTTCTTTCTCTCTCTCTCTCTCTTTCTGTCTCTCTCTCTCTCCACCCTCCTCTCTCCTATCTATCTATTTAACCATCTATCATCTATCTTTCAATCATCTATCCAATCTATCCATCTCTCTTTTTTTTTTTTACTTTATTCTACCTAGTAGTTTATCTATCTTACTAATTCATTTTTTTATCTTATTGTACTTTAAGTTCTGGGGTACATGTGCAAATCATGCAGGATTGTTGCATAGGCACATACACAGCAAGGTAGTTTGCTGCCTCCATCCCCCCATCACCCATATGTGGCATTTCTTCCCATGTTATCCCTCCCCACCCTTCCCATCCCCTGTTGTCCCTCCCCTAGCCCCCTCAACAAACCCCAGTGTGTGTGCTCCCCTCCCTGTGTCCATGTGTTCTCGTGGTTCAACACCCACCTATGAGTGAGAACATGCGGTGTTTAGTTTTCTATTCTTGTGTCAGTTTGCTGAGAATGATGGTTTCCAGGTTCATCCATGTCCCTACAAAGGACACAAACACATTGTTTTTTTTATGGCTGTGTAGTATTCCATTGTGTATATGTGCTACATTTTCTTTGTCCTGTCTATCACTGATGGGCATTTGGGTTGGTTCCAGGTCTTTGCTATTGTAAACATTGCCACAGTGAACATACGTGTGCATGTGTCTTTATAATAGATTGATTTATAATCCTTTGGGTATACACCCAGTAATGGGATTGCTGGGTCAGATGGAATTTCTATTTCTAGGTCCTTGAGGAACTGCCACACTATCTTGCACCATGTTTAAACTAATTTACACTCCCACCAACAGTGTAAAGTGTTCCTATTTCTCCACATGCTCTCCAGCATCTGCTGTCTCCAGATTTTTTAATGATCGCTGTTCTAACTGGTGTGAGATGGTATCTCAATGTGGTTTTGATTTGCATTTCTCTAATGACCAGTGATGATGAGCATTTTTTCATATGTTTGTTGGCCTCATATATGTCTTCTTTTGAAAAGTTTCTGTTCATATCCTTCACCCACTTTTGAATTGGTTTGTTTGTTTTTTTCTTGTAAATCTGTTTTAGTTCTTTGTAGATTCTGGATATTAGCCCTTTGTCAGATGGGTAGATTGTAAAATTTTTTCCCATTCTGTTGGTTGCTGGTCTACTCTAATGATTGTTTCTTTTGCTTTACAGAAGCTCTGAAGTTTAATTAGGTCCCATTTGTCTATTTTGGCTTTTGTTGCCATTGCTTTTGGTGTTTTAGTCGTGAAGTCTTTGCCTATGCCTATGTCTTGAATGGTTTTGCCTAGGTTTTCTTCTAGGATTTTTATGGTGTTAGGTCTTATGTGTAAATCTTTAATCCATCTGGAGTTAATTTTAGTGTAAGATGTTAGGAAGCTGTCCAGTTTCTGCTTTCTGCACATGGCTAGTCAGTTTTCCCAACAAAAAAGCAACTCCTGAATTCACTGATCTTTTGTGTGCCTTTTCATGTTTCAATTCCTTCAGCTCTGATTTTGATAATTTCTTGCATTCTGCCATCTTTGAGTTTGGTTTGCTCTTATTTCTCTAGTTCCTCTAGTTGAGATGTTATGTTCTTAATTTGAGATTTCTATAACTTTTTAGTATGGATATTTAGTGCTATAAACTTCCTTGTTAAAACTGCTTTGTCTGTGTATCAGAGATTCTGGTATGTCATATCATTTATTTTCTCATTTGTTTAAAAGAATTTTTGAATTTCAGCCTTAATTTCATCATTTACCCAGAAGTAATTCAGAAACAGGCTATTGAATTTTCATTTAATTGTGTTATTTTGAGCAATTTTCTTAGCATTTATTTTTCTTTTCATTGCATTGTGGTCTGAGAGTGTGGTTAGTATGCTTTTGAGTTTTTTATTTTGCTGAGGATTTTTTTTTCTTGCTGATTGTGTGGTTGATTTTAGAGTATGTGCCATGTGCAGATGAGAAGAGGTACGTTCTGCTGTGGAGAGTTCTATAGGTGCATTTTAGTTTGATTTGGTAAAGTGCTGAGTTAAGCACCCAAATATCTTTGTTAGTTATCTCTCTTGATGAACTAATACTGTCGATTGTGTTTTAAATTCTCCCACTCTTATTGTGTAGTTATCTAAATTCCTTCATAGGTCTACAAGAACTTTCTCTGTGAATCTGTGTGCTTCTTTTTTAAGAGCATATACATTTAGCATATTTAGATATTTTTACTGAATTAAATGCTTTACCATTATGCAATGCCCTTCCTTGTCTTTTTTTAATCTAAGTTGGTGTGAAGTCTGTTTGGTCTGAAATTAGAATAGCAAATTCTACCTTTTTTCTGTTTTTCATCTCCTTGGTAGATTTTTCCTCATCTCTTTACTTTGAACTTATGAGGGTCATTGTATGTGAGATGGGTCTCTTGAAGACAGCATACCTTTGGGTTTTGCTTCTTTATCCAACTTCCCATGTTGTGCCTTTTAATTGGGGGTATTTCATTTATACCAATGCCAGGTTAGTATTGATATTTATGAATTTGATCCTGCCATTATGTATTTATATGGTTACTATGTAGATTTTTTTGTGTGGTTATTTTCTAGTTTTACTGTTCTCTGTATTTAGTATGTTTTTGTAGTGGCTAGTAAAGGTCTTTCCTTTCCATATTTAATGATGCCTTCAGGATCACTTCTAAGACAACTGTAGCATTAACAAATTCTCTTAACATCTGCTTGTATGGAAAGGATTTTATTTCTCCTTCACTTCTGAAGCTTAGTTTGTCCAAATATAAAATTCTTGATTGCAAATTGTTTTATTTAAACATGTTGAATATAGGCTACCTATCTCCTCTGGCTTGTGGAAAGTTTGCTACAGGTCAGCTGTTAGCCTGAAGGGCTTTCCTTTCTAGATGACTTGCCCCTTCCCTCTAGTTGCTTTTAACATTTTTCTTTCATTTTGACCTTGGAGAATCTAATGACTATCTGTCTCAGGGATGGTCTTCTTGTGTAGTGCACCACAGAATTTATCTACATCTATTTAAATTTGAACATTGGCCTCTCCAGCTAGGTTGGGGACATGTTCACAAATGACATCCTGAAATATGTTTTCCAGCTTGCTTAGTTTCTCTCTTTCAGGCATGCCAATAAGTCATAGATTAGGTCTCTTTATATAATCTTATGTTTCAGAGGCTTTATTTATTCATTTTTGTCTTTATTTTCCTCTGTTTGAGTTATTTCAGATTACCATTCTTCATGCTCTGAGATTCTGTCCTCATCTTAGTTATTTCTGTGGTTCATACTTGTGATTGAATTATGAAACTTTTCTGATGCATTTTTCAGCTATATCAGTTCAGTTTGGTTCTTTCTTGCAATGACCATTTCATCCATCAGCTTCTTTATTATTTTACTGTAATTCTTAAATTGCTTGGATTGGGTTTCAACTGTATCCCTGTATGTAAAAAATCTTTGCTCCTATCCGTATTCTGAGTTCTATTTCTGTCATTTCAGTTCTCTTTGCTTGGTTAAGAACCTTTCCTGGGGAAATAGTGCATTCCTTTGGAGGTAAGAAGACACTCTGGCTTTTTGAGTTGCCAGCCTTCCTCTACTGGTTCTTTCTCATCTTTGTAGGCTGACATTCCTTCAATCTTTGAAGTTGCTGTCTTTTGGTTGTGTTTTATTTTTCTTTTGTTCTTTTTGAGGTTCTTGGGGGTTTGATTGTGGTATAAGGTGGTTGCAATTGACTGCCTTCATTTCTGGAAGATTTTTGTTCTCCAAGGTGCAGTTCAAGAGTCCTGGACTACATGCTCTGACTCTAGAGTTATGGTATTGGGCTTAGCTTTGTTCTTGCCCCCTGTGGTTAGGAACATGCTGCTCTGGGAGGTCCTAGATGTGTATGAACAGCTGGTTGTTCCACTCTGATGGATAGTTTCAGCCAAAGCACTTCATAGGGAGGGGGCAGAAAGATCTGTCCTAATTTGTACATGCCAGCAGCAGCAGTGCAGTGGGATGGACACTCACTGGCTGCAGTGGGGTGTTGGTGGTTGCAGGCATGCTGGCCTCCATGCAGGCATTTGCAGTGAAAGCAATGGAAACACAGCACGGGGGGTGCACCTATGTGCACATTCATGGTGGAGGCGGTGTTAGAGCAGGGGCAGGGTGCTGGCATGCACAGGACTGTGTGCACCCTTTGTGCATGCATTTATGCCGCCAACAGTGGCTACTCAGGTCAGGGGTGGGTCCACTGGTCCCACTGCATAGTTTTACATTGGCAGCAGTGTTGGCACAGGAGCAAGGCACTGGCAGCTATCTGGTGGTCTCCATGCACACAAACACTCCTACTGCAATGGTGGCAAGGCAGGAGGTGTGGAGTGCACTTATGATGGCAACAGTGACACAGCAGGGTGCATATGTACCCATGTGTTGACAGGGAAGGGAAGACAAGGTCCTGTGGCATGCACACATGCTGTAAGGTCATCTGGGTGTTGGCTATGGGCAATTGTATGCAGGTAAAGCAGCATGAAGGAGGGCACAAACGGGCAGGTGCATGCTTGCAGAAGCTGCTCTGATGTAGCCCTTTGTCGATTATGCATGATCCACCAATGCAGGGGCTATGATGTGGGCACACATGAGGCACCTGGCCTGGGTAGCTTAGGCTGCCCTGCAACCATGCATGGCCAGGCTGTAGCCCTGGGAGAGGCCAACTGACAGAGGAGTGCTCAGGTTAGACTGGCCCCTTCTCATGAACAAGACCACTCTGTACTCTTCAGGTTCAATAGTTCCCATAAGGCTAAAGTCTCCTAGGGGAATTATTGAAGAATGGGTACCCCTAGACATGCTCCACTATAGACATCCTTGTACCAAACCTACTGGACTCCAAACTGGCTGGAGTTCTGCCTCTACCACTTCTCTAAGTGGCTCTGTCTGACAGATCAAATATCTATAGGTCTCTTAGGGTCTCCTACTGCCAGGATTTCAGAGGCCTGTGGCAAGACCAGATTGCTCCTTGCATGATTTGCTTATACCTTTCCCAGAGTTGCTAGTGGCCAGGAACAAGTCCTATTGCATGGGAGCTCCATGCAGGGTTCCCAGCTTTCTCTCTCTAGCCCAGCATCTGTGCCTTTTTTCCATCCGCTCTCAATGTCTGCCCTCTGACAATCTGCTAATGACCATCTTCCTAATGTTCCAGTTCCTTGCTGTCAGATATTCCTTCTGGTTATGTATATTTGGCTGTCTTCCCTCTCTCTCTCTTTGGAATAATTTTTAATTTCCAAACTACAGTTCAGGTTCCCAAAACACCTGATGGAAGATACTTACATTTGATTAATGCAAAGTAAATTTAGAGATTTCAAATTTTTTTAAATCAACTGAATACCTTTTTCTCAGAGTTACATCTGCCATATTTTACCAAATTTAAAACACAAACAATTGAAAAATATACACTATTGTATCTAATTAAAAAGAATACGGAGAAGCCATAACAAAATACTATCTTATGCCTTAGAAAAAAGTTATACTAATGTAAAAAGATGTTTAGACTTCCTAGACATAGTTTCTGTTGTATATCATGCTTACAGTTACATAAAAAGGGAGACTCCAGCACAATAATTTGGGTATAGTAATTCTAAAATTACTTCATATCACACGGTACTACTCTTCTCCTTAACATTTCATCATGGAGTCAACAAATCTATGTTTTTTAATATAGTATTTTTGCTATCAAGTGTTTGGTTAATGCAACATTTCTTAGAAGAATTTATAAAATAACCACATTAATTAATGTTGGGCTCTTATGCTAGCTTTGCAATTATGGACAGTTAGATCACTTTGATTCTCACTTTAGAAATGTTGTTAAATACATGTGATGCACCACCTCTTCCACTCTCTTCCTACAATCATTTGCTTCATAGGGGTTAAACTAAATACTCCACCATGAACTCCCAGCCTCTGACATTTACTGTGCACATGTTGGTGATGCTAATGCTTTTGATGTGAGCACAAGTTCAGGCAATGACTACTGTATTTTAATTGCCACTTGATATACAACAATTGTAAAATGTCTTTGATTATAAGCTACATCCAAATTTGAGATATGGAAAAATGTGAAAAAAGTGAATCTTAACAGCCCATAAACATTAGAAGAATTCTAACAGAATATTAAGGCATCCATAGTGACATTTAGTAAACTGGAAGAAATAATTATATACAGTTGACTATTATGGCAAAGCTGCCTGGAACCCCATATTTTTCTCACATCACTGGTAAAATAATTGAATATATCTGCAAATATATTCCTTTTCTTTCTCCTTTTTAAAGTAATTTCCACACTTCTCTTGTATAACACATGAAATGTTAGATACTCATTTTGCAGATTCAGGACTTTTTTTTTCTCAAGCCATCTCATCCTAAACAAAGCAAACAATGCCTTCTACTCTGTTTATTTTGTGTTCTGCTGTGCACCAGTATACACTACATGACTTGACAACTCTCACAGGCTTTACTTGAAAATAAGACCAAGTTTTGTTCTACCATCAAATTTCACTGTCTGGTTGGTGATTTCTAACGATCCTCTCCCAACGCATTATCTGAAGGGTGGAAGAGCATAGCATGTTTTACCAAGGATACTTACTAATTAACAAAAAAGTGAACTTCCGTTCTACTGCTTTTCTCAATCTAGAGAAATAGTTTCTGAAGCAATAAAACTCACTTATATTATTGTGATTTCTTCAAAATCTGTTGTTTAAGCCAATGTTTTATATCACTTCCTCCAAGGCCTTGTCTTATGATACTCAAAATCAAGAATTTAATATTCTGAATTTCTTTTCTCTACATATTATTCATGTCGAAAATATCACTTATTTTTCTTTACATTCATAAAGTAAAAACACATATTGAATGAGAAACCGAGCAATCTCATGGGGTTTCACTTAATATTACGCCCTAATCATTAGCACCACAATTAACCATAATTATCGTATTTTTAACATGGCTTTTCTGGGAAGTCAGCCTTGTTATATTCACAGGGGGAAGTTAAGATCCAGAATAAACATGGAAGACAGCTTCTTAGAGGAAATCTGGGATTTGGTAGCATCCATTAAACTACAGAATGTAGGTGTGAATTGCCTAGTCTTCTTTTCATGTTTCCTGTGTCTATTTATGCTTATAGTTTGAAATACATGAGTGTCATTTCTGAAAACTATGTCTCAGCTGGAACTGTCACCGCCTCTGCTTTAATCAGAGACCACTCTTTTTTCTATTCAGCCTAAAATTTGCAAGCAAAATTTACTTGAAAAATAATTTTATTTCTAAAATGTTTACTTAAAGGTAAGGAAAGAAAAATAAACTGATGTGGGGATAAAGGCTATACAGATTATGTGGTCATAGAAGCCCAGAGTGATTATTCGCTTGAAATCATAAGGTTAGTAGACTAGTCAGTAGGAAAATGGGTACTGAAATTCACCTCCTGTAATTCTTAGTTAACAGCTTATTCCAAAATCCAGGAGTAAGAAACACTCCCTCCATTAAAGGAGGATTGTTGTTTGATTGGAGACATTGAAAATACACACACACACACACACACACACACACACACACACGCAAACATTCACACACAAACACATACCCATAAAATTGTATGAATCATTCAAAATTTACTGGCCTATTTAAGTTTTATCACATGTAATATTTCTAGCAATGCCAATCCACCAACCCATGATGATTTTCTTAGTCATCTATTTCTGAAATAATGCTGTGAAACAAACCATCCCCACATTTAGTAACTTGCTGCAACAAACATAATTAGATTTCTCTTGTTTGACTGATCCAGGCTAAGTTCAGGCTTCTTGAGACTAGATAACATGCTTAATGATATAGAACCATTGGGGTTGGAATCAAGTTGTAGATTGAATTCAGGTCTGCAATAAAGTTTTCCTAGCCTTCTTAAACCAACACCTGCCCATGATGTATTCTTGTCATGGTGAAGGAAAAGAATGCAAGAAGCCAAGTCAAACTATGGCAGCATATTTAAGGATTTTTTTCATTAGCCTATATGCTGACATTTTATTGACCAATGCAAGTTGTTTAGTGTTGCCCAATATAAATGAGCTGGGGAAGTATTCTCCTCCAACAATGGGATAACACGGTAAAGTTATACGTTAAATGATATGAATGTATAATCCCATTACAGAGAAGTGAAGACTTAAAGTCAATAATCCATATTACTACAGATCTTTCTTTTCTTTAGATATCCCAAAATGTTCCTATGCTTTAGTTATGTATTACTAAATATTCTCACTCATCCTTTAAAAGAATAATAGTAGGTACTCAAAATTATAATGCATCAAATATATAGAAGAAATGAGATGAAACCAAAGCTTCTCAGATTCCAAAGCTGGTAATATAACTGTTGTGGCATAGTGTTGCTTTTACCAGCAAATCATAAGTCGACTGAAGATTTTAATTTCTCTATTAGCTAGCATAATATCTTGATAAGAGAACTAGCTCAACAAATACTCGTTGAAAGCTTTAAGTTCTATTGAGTAATGAACATTTTGATTTGAACTATCAAAAGAAACTAGATACTGGAATACCAGCTCTGTTATATAAAATGTGTTAACCAGGTATTAGGAAACTGTAAAGGTAAAGGAAGGACTATGAAGTATCACAGAAGGAGCAGCTTCAGGAAGCAGCTCCTAGCCCCTAGATCTCAGGGAACAAAACCAAGAGGTTTACATTACTAAAAGCTAGAAGGTTGGAGGAGTGCATTCACAAAGTTAGGATCAGACAGGGTCAGCGAGTGCTGGTACCTCTGGTATTTCTCAGTTAGCCCGGTCACAGACATGTGAAAACTGCAACTTGGAACCAATCAATGTTATTATAACCAATGTCATCGTCAAGGTGAAAATATTGTTGTGATGTTATGAGGCAAAACAATGTGACCCATTTTTTTCCTTCAGCATTGTAGTCTCCCTCCTCTCCCCACACCCCTCTCCTGCAACTCTCTTGCTCTCTCACTTCCTATTGGCAGTGACTATAAAGAAACCATCTGGCAATAAAGAAACTTGGTTTGTAGAATCCCAGTTACAACATCAGAATGCAAATAGAAAAAGGTGGATTTGAAACTTAGAAATGATGATTTAATTATTATTCAATATCACTTAAAATACACCATATTTATTTCAACTATAATTTAAATTGTATTAGACTTTTGTTTTTAAAAGATATTCACAACAGGGAATATAAATGCAAAGTAATTACTTTGTTTGAGAAAGTGCTTGTTCCTTAGATTGAAAGAGTAGCTTCTTATTTAAATTAAATTTGAAAGTTTAGTTCAAATTTTCACACTCTCAAATTTGTATTTTTCGGTTTTTTTAGTACGATATAGGCAAAGGCTGTCTGCTGAAATCATTTTCAGATTTAGATAAGTATAAGGAATTAAGACACCTTTTTATTTGAGATTGCATAAATTCTAAAGACTGAAATATGCAATACAGTTCTGTGATTACAATAAACAGAAAATTATAACACACAGAACTATATTGCTTTTTTACATAAAAACCTTATCTTCTAGTCTTTGCAATCACCTTGGGCAAATCTTTTATAAGGAAACCCTTCTCTGTTCAACTATGTAGACTGTAAAATTATTCTTCTCAAACGTTTGAAATGAAAGTGTTCTCTTTATTGTAAATAAAACTTTTTAACGTTTGAAGCAACAGGAAGTATGATTTTTTTTTTTTTTCGTTTCTAGTCATTGGTACGACAAATAGTTTCCAAAGGCTGAAGATGAGACGGGTATGTGTCATCATTATTTTAGAGCTCTTCTCTGATTATTTATGACTATATCTCAGTAACCATAAAACATATGCTAATCAGTGAATTTAATAAAACATCAACTAAATCTCTGGAAAAGGCAGTAAATAGCTAAATTACATTTAACAGCTATACAATTCAAGAGATTTAGCTATTTAAAACTGTCATATTCCATGGAGGAGAAGACAGAATGTGGCTGTGCTGTAATTTCCTGACAGGCTTTAGAGATAATTGAAATAGCCTGTTCTGTCATTTTGTAAAAAGATATTTCACTCTTCAAGTTAAGTTCAGCATGCAAATGATGTTTGCAAAGTTTATAAGAGATGAATGAAGTTTCATATCTGAATGCCGTGTGTGTGTGTGTGTGTGTGTGTGTGTGTGTGTGTGTGTGTGTGTTTTGTGTAGGGGTGTGTGTGTGTCTGTATACTTCTTCCCCTTCAAAGATAGTGGATGCAGTTTATGTAGTTTCCCAGAAGAATACGCATAATGAAAATAACTGAGAGTAAGTTGCTAACGTTTTTGTGAAGCAACTCTTCTGAGGAATGTAAATGCAAAGAACTTTTATGCCCTGAAGGCTAAAATGTTGTATAGACCAAAACTTACTGGGAAATCTAAAGAAACTGTCTGAATTAGGTTTTCTGTTTGGAGGTAGTGTCTTTATCCAGATCAGTGATTCATAATCAGAGACTCAGTGGTTACCATTTAAGCTTAGCTATATTTCCACTAATCTCTTATAGTTTTGTCAAATCTAGTCACAGAAACTATCCATAGTAATTATGGCACATATATTTAAGATTATTACAAATTGATTGAGTAGTGAATAAACATTAATATATGCTTTTGTATACCACATATTTTCTTCTTTAATAATTGATTGACTTCTATCTCTTTCATAGTATCTTTGAGTACTTTCATTTATTCTTCACTTCTTTGACATGATGACTATATCTTTCCTAATTCTGAAATTAAATTCATAATAACAAACACAAATGTATGGCCATAGGTACAATGCCTTTGTAGTATTTTTCAATCTGTAATGAGCATATCACTCACCTGGAGATCTAGAAAACATACAAATTCTAATTCAGGAATCTGGGCATTAAACCTGGGATTTTGTATTTCTAACAAACGTCCATGTTATGTTAATACTGCTGGCTGGAGAACCACACTTTGGGTAGTAAGGACTTAGAGAATCTGGTTCCAGATACTGCCTTTTTCTTTTAAAATTTCTTTTAGGCCCTAGCATACATTTTTTAAATTTTAATTTTGTGCTTGCTTATACTCATTCTCTCTGTCTCATATACAACATTTATACAAACAAAATTGTAGTAACTAAAAGATTTTTTATTCCTGTGTAATCAAATTTTTCCTAGACCTCAGCAACCTATATATACTATTAAGGGCTATAGTAAGAGCAGTAAACCAAATTTTATTTTTTTGTACCTCATGCATTCAATTAGGATATTATTAATAATAACCTCTGAAATGCCTCACAAATATTTATGGAGTCTGCAGCATTATCTAATGTGCACATTATAATGTCTATTTCCATGAAGTGTTATTCCTGCTCAATTCATTCTTAATGACTACGTATCTGCTGGTCATCACTATCTCCTGCTGCTTCTGAAGTAAAAGAGTCCACAAGATGGAAATCCTGCAGTGTTCCATGTTGCAATAGGGAAAAACAGCTTTTATTCTTTCTTCACATTAGAAGTATTAGAGTGGTATAAAAGTATTTTTGCTTGTATCACAGTATTTCATAGAACAATTAGTGGTAGATGACAGCTATGGCTTAGAACATCCTTACTCTCTAGATGATTCATCCTTTAGTCCTATGGATAACTGGGGAGATAAATTAAGCTGAACTGTAAATAATACGATTTATATAATGCTCCCTTACCAATTCTCATAATAAAGATTTGTTATTTGACCAGCATAGTCATATCTAGCTACTTTTCTATCAAAATATATATCTCAGGGTACTTTTTAGCACCTCTCCTCAAGTGGACATCCAGAAAACTCTACCATTTTTTCTAACAGTTCCCCAGACAAATTCACACACCAGTGAATCTCAGGACATGAACAGTCTGTCAACTCAAGTTGAAAGTAAAATCACCGCACACCTGTTCTTAGATACCAATTTATTCCCTTTTAAATAATAAAAGTGATACATCCTTCAAACATCTGTGATTAATTCTTATGTTAATCTTTATTCCATAAGCATGCATACTAACCCACTCTTTCTAATTCACTTTTATGAGCAATCAATTAATTTTTAAATATAGATTGTTTTATTTCTTTGTCTTTTCTTCCTTAATAAATTTTAATATTATTGAGAACAAAGGCTACACATAGACACCCATGTATGTAAAATTTTTATTTGCTGGAAGGTTTTGAAAATTGATTGTTGACTGAATAGTAATGAAAATATGTGTCCATAAATAGATGCTAAAGATTTATTGGGCTAGAAATTTTTTTTAAATCGAGTTCCAAAATGCCCAAACCTGATAAGAGGCATAAATATAAAGAGCTATGTAATATTATAAAAATAATTTAATGTTTAAGCTTTGCTTACAGTGGTGGCTATAAGAAAGCTATTTATATATATATATATATGATTTTGATGTTTCATAAGTGACTGTGAGAAAAATGATGAACATGTGCATGTTAGAAGTTTATTATATTTAACATGTATAATAGTTGAGATCTCTGTAATAGTATACTTGCTGGTGCAAAAGTGTCATTCCAAAGTAATTTTTAAGGGTAACATTTCCTTTCCTTGCAAAACTATCTATAAAGGAGATAAAAATAAAGACATTAATTTTTCAGATCCCACCACCACCACGTGTTGTTTCCATGTAGATTATATTTACAGACCCATGGTTCATCATCCTTTATTTTGTAAAAATATCCCCACTGTGTGTCAATTGAAAGAGGCTGAATTATTTGTTGGCTTGAATTAAAATATGATAAAAATCATGATACTGTTTGAAAATTACGGGTGTAAAAACAACAGAAAAAAATTGTTATCTGAACCAATGTGAGATATAATTTTGTGGAATGTATTCATTTCTTAAAAATTTAGAACCTACTTTTGGTTTTTACTATGTAGGTTTTGTGCTGCTGTAACTGAATACCTGAGAGCAGGTAATTTACAACGAACAAAAATTTATTCCTTACCTTTTCAGATGCCGGGAAGTCAATGATCTAGGTCCTGATATCTGGCAAGAACCTTCCTGAGGTGGCAAAAATAACATGAGTGAAGGTATCATGTTGTAAAAGGGCGAAGAGAGGGCAAGAGAGAGCAAAAGGGACTGAACTTGTCCTTTTGCAATGAACCCACTCCTGCACTAATGGCATTAATCTATTCATGAAAGTAGAACCCTTGTGGGTCATTCACCTCCTAAAGGTCCTAATTCTTAATACTGTCACAAGGGCACTTAAATTTCAACATGCGTTTTGGAGGGACAAACATTCAAACCGTAACAGTGTGCCCCCTGTCTCCCAAAACTCATGTCCTTCTCACATACAAAATACACTGATTCCATCTCAATGGTCTGAAGAGTCTTAACTAGTTCCAGCACCAATTAGAAGTCCAGATCTCTTCTAAACATCATGCAAGTGAGACTCACACATGATTCATGCTGAGACAAATTGAAGTCCTACAGTGAGCCTATGAAATCAAACAAGTTATGTACTTCCAAAATACAAGCATGAGCTAGACATACCATTTAAACATATAATATTTTTCCTAATATGACACACTGAGGCATTGTTTCTGATGTTATATGGATAAAAAGTTTTTTTAAATATGTGCTTTTATATCATAAATTATCTTCATTTAAAACCTCTCAGTTATAGTTATTGGTACATCATATCAATTTTGAACAAGTGGCAATTATTTCAGCATCACAAATCCATTCACAGGATGTTATTCTAGGTGCATAGGTAAAATAGGAAATTGATTGTGCAAAGAAAACATGAGAAACATTCAAATGTGAAACAGGAAATGGTATTTTTTTTAATATATTTAGAATTTCAAATTAGAATGTTGGTCTTAGTTTAGATTTATTACTTGCTATGTGGCACTTTAATATTCAAAGTAAAGATGTAGCAATTCCAGTAGACCTTTGATATTTGTGTATATGTCTGGAGGCCCTTATGAATGTTCCAGTTCATACTTATTATTGTAGCATAAAACTTCTCTCATAAAATATAATAATTATTGAAAAAATGAGTAATCCTTTTAGATAATTTTAATTATTTTATGATAAACAGAAAAAAGTCTGATTGAATCTGAGTTCTCCCTTCAAGACATATTCTCATTCTAGATATAATTTTCTTCTAGTCATATTCTCTCTATGATACTAACTTCAACTGTTAAAAATGCCACTTTTGTTACACTGTAATAGTTTCTCCATTGTAATCATAAGTACTAGCAGTTCACTTTAATTTCAGGAAATTATGTCCTCAAGCAACTATGTTTTCATCATATCAATAAAAATAATTTAATTTTTGAGCAAAATAAACTAAATATAATTGAAATACAGATGTTGGATGAGCATTTACATTTATTCATTGCTAAGATGCTCATTTCAATACACTTATTTAATAGGACCTAGAATAAAGTCTGTGATTTGAAAACATTTTATAAAATGACGTTGACATTTGTGATACCGTACCTTCCCTTAAACAAATGTTCCATGGAAAATCATTCCATAAGGTTATACTAGACTGTACTTTGTCAACTTGGCTAAGCTAGGAACTATGTGTCTCAAATTCACATTTGGAAAATAGACAAAAGCAGATCTTTTGTGAGGCTTGAAAAGCAGGAATAAGAAGAAGCCAATGCTTTTGAAAATACTGGAAAAAATGACAGAGTGATCAATGGAAACTTATGTCTAGTGATCTCCATTTTCTAGCACATGTTCTCGAATTTTGTACCATCCTTCCATGAATGGTACCACCAAGGACTTGACTAGCATTCCCTTAGAGGCAATATCTTCAAGAGACCTCTACACAGAGCTCCTCCTTCATGGGTTCAGTTCAGTATCCAGGCACATATAATCTCTGGGCTTTTCTTGCAATCTATGATCTGCCTACTCAGACCACTACTTATGTGGTTTGATTATTGTGGTTATGTGATTATTATGGTTCTATTACGGTTATTGTTATGGATAGTGATTTTATCCCTCTTCTATAATTTCACTTTTCCAGGATTTTTAATGTAAGTGGTTTGTTCTAATATCATGTTTCCACAATGATTTCAGTGTCTTTTTAATCATGGTTAACCCCTGATATGCACAGATTCTTCACAGATCAGCTGTGAGTATAGGAAAGAAGTGGTTAGTGTTAAAAAAAAAAAAAAAGTAAATAAAATACTAGATTAAAAACAATTACTAGCTTTTTAATCTTTGAAATGTTAATTCCAATAAGTTTTAATTTACTCATCAGTAAAATATCAGTAACAATAGTATATCTAACTAATTGAGCTCCTGGGGAGATCAAATATCATATTGCATGGCAGATGTTTAGTATTGTAATACATCCTAACTAGCTTGGTTATGTAAAGTTAAATAGGTTTATTTACTGTAGGACACATCAGGGGCTTGAATATGCTGAAGCATGTCCTTAGGAGAAGAAAAAAAAGAAGTAGAAGGAAAGGGAAGAAAGAAAGAATGAATAAACAAAATAAAGAAGAAAAGCAAGAAAGAAAAAGAATAAAAGAAAGAAAAGAAAGAAAGAGAAAGAGAGAAAGAGGAAGGGAGGGAGGGAGGAGAGGGAAGGAAGGAGAAATAGAAAGAAAGAAAGCCTTTTTGGTTACTTAATGCTTAATAGCTACAGGAAAAATCTGCACAAAGTAATGGCATAGCAATGGTAGTCGGAAAGATTGAACTGGGCACAAGTACTAAGGGAGTTTATTATGGGTAATTATAAAGGAAAAACAAAGCTAATTTAAATTCAAACAGCTTTTAACCATTATCATGTGAAAACAATCTTGAATGATGTCCACAATAAACAACACTTCCAGAGAAAAGCATTTGTTGATCAAAGTGCTAAAAAATTGCCCCTGCTATTGTTGAATTTTAAGTAATATCTATATATCTATATTTATATATCTAAGCAATACAATAAAAACTTCAACCAAATTAAATTTAAAGCAGTTTAATTAAGCAATAAATGATTTACGAATCAGGCAGTCTCCAGAACCACAGCAGATTGAGAGACTCCAGGGGTGCCTTGTGATCAGAACAAATTTATAGACAAAAAGGTAAAGTGAGATACAGGAATCAGAAATGAAGTACAGAAACAGTGAGACTGATTACAACTCAGTGTTTGCCTTATTTGAATGCAGTTTGAACATTCAGCAGTCTATGAGGGGTTGAAATATGGACACAGGGATTGGCCAACCTCAGCTATTGCTACAGGTATGTACTCCTAAGTCAGGTTTTTGATTTTTTTCTGACTATTAAGCTCGGTTACAGTTCATCCACAAGAACTCAAATATAGAGGCGCAGAGTTCTTCTCAGGCCATATTTAGTTGGCTTTAACATATGCGATGTCATATATTCTTGTAATTAATCAGTAGATTTTAAATTGAAGTGTTCAATTTTGTCATTCTATGTAACTCCTTGGAGTTTATCTTTTTTCTTTAAAATTTAAAGAGTGAAAATTTCACTCCCAGTTTCTATTTGCATTTGCAAAACTACATGGATGTAATAAAAGAGTATTAATGTGTTACTTTGGTCATTTTGGGTTCTATATTCTTTTATTTTTGACTGACACTTTGTCTTATGATTATTAATTAAAATAATTTTATTGAATAGAAGTGGGAGCTGATAAAACACGACCTTCTCCAGATATCAAATATTCTAGGTAGGCATGCCACTGCACACATTAGCAATTTAGAAAATGATTAATTATGGTATAAAATACATATGGCCTATTAAAAATGTACAAAAACAGAAAATAGAAAACCTGAGTTCTAGTGAGGAATATATTCACATGATTATTTTATATTAAACATACCAAGTGTCATTACTGGTAAAGACAAATATCTAGGAAATAATAAAACATTTCTATTTTAAAAAGGCAACTACTGTACATCAAAGCCACAGTAATTTAGCTGCAAAGATTGGTCTGTGGCTTAATAAGGACATAAAAAAAAGGAGAGAAAAATAGTTTTATAAAATGTAGTTTTTAAAAAGTGACAAAAACATTGAAGATAATGAGAGAAAATATAAAGGTCAGAATGAGGAAAACAGAAAGCATTTAAAAATGTTTCAAGTTAGGTTTAGAGAGCATGGATGAAAACATACAAGGAGTAGCGTCTGTGCTTGGGATATGCCATTTTCTATTCAAGATGTTATATTGTATACTTAAAATGACATTGCAAAACCCACATTCCAAAAACTTATTAATAAATTTAACAGAAAGAAAAATAGAACACATAACAATTAATTGATACATAAATATATTTTTGAAAAAAGTAATTTTATACTATTATCTGACAAAGATTTCAACATAAGAATTTTAAACTAAATACACTCGTTCCAATTCTCAGAAAGAATGCTTTCAACTTTTCTCCATTTAGTATTATGTTGGAGGTGGGCTTGTCATAGATGGCATTTATTAAATTTAGGTATGTCTCTTGTATGCCAATTTCACTGAGAGTTTTAATCATAAAGGGATGCTGTGTTCTGTCAAATAATTTTAATGCATCTATTGAGATGATAATGTAATTTTTGTTTTTAATTCTGTTTATGTGGTGTATCACATTTTTTGACTTGCATATGTTAAACCCTCCCTGCATCCCTGGTATCAAACCCCCTTGATCATGGTGAATTATCTTTTTGATATGTTGTTGGATTTGGTTAGCTATTATTTTGTTAAGGATTTTAGCGTCTGTGTTCATCAGGGATATTGGTCTGTAGTTATCTTTTTTTGTTATTTAGTTTCCTAGTTTTGGTGTTATGGTGATATTGGCATCACAGAATGACTTAGGGAGGGTTCCCTCTTTCTCTATCTTGTGGAATACTGTCAATATGATTGGCACCAATTTTTCTTTAAATGTTTGTAGAAAACACTCCTCTTCAAAATAGTACTAGAAGTTCTAGCTAGAGAAATCAGAAAAGACAAAGAAATAAAAGGCATCCAAATCAGTAAAGAGGAAGTCAAACTGTCACTGTTTGCTGATGATATGATTTTGTTTTGCCTAGAATACCCTAAGGATTCATTCAGAAACTCCTAGAACTGATAAAAGAATTCAGCAAAGTTTCCAGATGCAAAATTAATGTACACAAATTAGTTCTTCAATACACCAACAGCAACCAAGCTGAGAACCAAATCAAGAACTCAACTCCTTTTAAAATAACTGCAAAAAAAAAAAAAAAAAAAAAAAAAGATAACCTAACCAAGGAGGTGAAAGACCTCTACAAAGAAAACTCCAATCACTACTTAAAGAAATCACAGATGACACAAATAGAAACATATCACATGCTCATGGATGGGTGGAATCAATATTATGAAAATTATTATACTGCCAAAAGAAATCTACAAATTCAACACAATTCCCAACAAAATGCCAACATCATTCTTCACAGAATTAGAAAAAAAAATCTGAAATTCATATGGAACCAAAAAAGAGCCTGCATAGCCAAAGCAAGACTAAGCAAAAAGAACAAGTCTAAAGGCAACACATTACCTGATTTCAAACTATACTACAAGTTCATAGTCACCAAAACAGCATGTTTCTGGTATAAAAATAGGCACATAGACCAATCGAAAAGAATAGATAACCCGGAAATAAAACCAAATACTTACAGCAAATTGATCTTTGACAAAGCAAACAAAAATGTAAAATGGGGAAAGGACACCCTATTCAACAAATGGTGCTGGGATAATTGGCAAGCCACATGTAGAAGAATGAAACTGGATTCTTATATCTCACTTTATGCAAAAATCAACTCAAGATGGATCCAGGACTTAAATCTAAGACCTGGTACTCTAAAAATTCTAGAAGGTAATGTTGGAAAAACCCTTCTAGACATTGGCTTAGGCAAAGATTTCAAAAACGAGAACCCAAAAGCAAATGGAATAAAAGCAAGAATAAATAGCTGAGACTTAATCAAACTAAAGAGCTTCTGCATGGCAAAAGGAAGAACCCGCAGAGTAAACAGACAACCCAGAGAGTGGAAGAAAATCTTCACAGTATATACATCTGAAAAAGACCTAATATCCAGACTCTACCAGGAACTCAAACAAATTAGCAAGAAGAAAACGCAAACAATCTAATCAAAAAGTGGGCAAAGGATATGAATAGACAGTTCTCCAAAGAAGATATACAAGTGGTCAATAAACACAAAAATTGCTCAACATCACTAATAATCAGGAAAAAGCAAGTCAAAACCACAATGTGATACCACCTTATTCCTGCAAGAATGGCCATAACCAAAGAAGAAAAAATTATAGATGTTGGCATAAAAGTGGTGAACAGGGTACCCTTCTACACTGCTGGTGGGAATGTAAACTAGTTCGATCACTATGGAAAACACTGGCGATTCCTTAAAAACCTAACAGTATAACTACTCTTTGATCCAGCAATCCCACTATTAGGTATCTACTCAAGGAAAAGAAGTAATTATAAGAAAAATACATATTTTCACATGCATGTTTATAGCAGCACAATTTGCAATTGCAAAAATGTGCAACCAATCCAACGGCCATCAATCAACAAACAAATAAAGAATCTGGCATGTATATCTATATGTAGATATTATATATAGTATATATTTGTATACATATATATGTACATAAAATGTATTTATGTACATATATATGTATGCAAAATGGAATTCCTTCATAAAAAGGAATTAATTAAAGGTATTCACAGCAACCTGATGAGATTGGAGACTATTATTATAAGTGAAGTAACTCAGAAAAGGAAAATCAAACATTGTATGATCTCACTTATAAATGGGAGTTAAGCTAAGAGGATGAAAAGCATAAGAATGATACAATGTTCATATTCTTTGTCCACTTTTTGATGATTTTTTCCTGTAAATTTGACGCTTCTCAAAAGAAGACATTTATGTAGCCAATAAACATATGAAAAAGAACCCATCCTCACTGGCCATTAGAGAAATGCAAATCAAAACCACATTGAGATACCATCTCACACCAGTTAGAATGGTAATCATTAAAAAATCAGTAGACAACAGATGCTAGAGAGGATGTGGAGAAATAGAAATGCTTTTACACTGTTGGTGGAAGTGTAAATTAGGTCAATCATTGTGGAAGACAGTGTGGCAATTCCTCAAGGATCTAGAACTAGAAATACCATTTGACCCAGCAATTCCATTACTGGGTATATACCCGAAGGATTATAAATCATTCTGTACTAAAGACATAAGCACATGTATGCTTATTGTGGCACTACTCACAATAGCAAAGACCTAGAACCAATCCAAATGCCCATCAGTGATAGACAGGATAAAGAAAATGTGACACATATACACCATGGAACACTATACAGACATAAAAAAGGATGAACTCATGTCCTCTGCAGGGACATGGATAAAGCTGGAAACCATCATTCTCAGCAAACTGACACAAGAACAGAAAGCCAAACACCGCATGTTCTCACTCATAAGTGAATGCTGAACAATGAGAACACATGGTCACAGGGAGGTGAACATCACACACTGGGGCCTATCAGGGGGTGGGGACCTGGGGGAGGAATAGTTGAGGGTGGGGCAATAGAGGAGTGATAGTATTAGGAGAAATACCTAATGTAGATGATGCGGTGATGGATGCAGCAAACCACCATGATGCGTGCATACCTGTGTAACAAACCTGCACATTCTACACATGTACCCCAGATCATAAAGTATAATAAAAAATAAACATAAATTTTAAAAATTGCACTTGGACTTTCAAAAAATGACACAATGGAGGGATCGATCCCAGATGGCCGTTTAGGAACAGCTCAGGATTGCAGCTCCCAGTGAAAGCGCAGAGGATGAGTGGATGCCGCATTTTTATTGCCCACAGACTAGGAAATTCCCAGGCGGAGGAGCTCCACGGGTCGCCAGTGCGGCTGTGCCGGCCGGCACCGCTGCTTTGCCCCGCGCAGCTGCTTTGTCGGCGCCCCGGAGCAGCGGTTCTCCATACAAAATACACGGGTCTGGGTGCCCTTTTGGCGGTGATTGGAGCCATGGGAAGTCACCCATTCATCTGTTTAAAAAGGGGATTGAGCAGGGAACCAGGACAGTAGATTCCAGGGCAAAAAAAGCACCACGAATCTCAGTGCCGCTGTTTAAGCCAGCACAGTGACTTGCGGCAGGGTAAAACACACAGATCCCGGTGCCTCTTCAACAGATGACTGGAACACCAACTTTAAAAAAAAAAAGGCTCTGAGGCAGGGAGTCAGGCGATCAGGCTTGGCTGGTCCCACCCCCACAAAAGAACAGCAATCAGAACTCTCTGGATTGAGAGTTTCACAGCAAGTGCAGCTGAACCCAGGACGGTCCAGCTCTGAGGGGGAGGGGCGTCCGCCAGTACCGAGGCAGCCCACCGCTACGGAGGTAGTCAGCCAATGCTGAGGCAGCCTGCCGTTGCCAAGGCAACCCGCCATTGCTGAGGCAGCCCACCGTTGCCAAGGCAACCCGCCACTACACAGAGATTCCGCCTCAACAGAGGCAGGTCACCATTGCCGAGGCAGTAATAACTACACTCATATAAACAGGACTGCAGGGAAGTTCACTCGGCAGCTGGGTGGAGCCCACAGCAGCTCAGCAAAGCGTCTATAGGCCGACAGTGACTAGGCTGCCTCCTTGCTGGGCAGGGCAGCTCTGAAGGAAAAAAAAAAAGAGAGAAGGCAGCAGCATAACGGAAACTCATAAAGCCCTAAATCCCTGGGACAGAGCACCTGGGAACAAAAAGTAGTTTATGAGTTCTGCTGCAGCAGACCTAAACGTACCTGCCCAGCAGCTCTGAATGAACAACGGAGCTCACAGCTCAGCATTTGAGCTCCTATAATGAAGAGACCATCTCCCCAAGCAGCTCCCTGACCCCTGTATATCCAAAGAGCCACCTCATAAAGGAGAGATCAGATTGACACTTGGTGGGTATCCTTCTGGGACAAAGATACCAGAAGAAGAAAACTGGTAACAACCCTTAGTGTTCAGCTACTGCTACAGGTGATCCTCAGGCAAGCAGGGCCTGGAGTGGACCTCAGCAGACCTACAGCAGAAGGGCCAGACTGCCAGAAGGAAAACCAAGAAACAGAAATAACCTCATCATCAACAAACAGAACGTCCACTCAGAGACCCAATCTGAAAGCCAGCAACTACAAAGACGACAGGTGGATAAATCCATAAAGATGGGAAGAAACCAGCGCAAAAAGGATGAAAATACCCAAAACCAGAACACTTCTCCTCCTAAAAGGGATCACAACTCCTCACCAGCAAGAGAACAAGGTTGGATGGAGAACAAGTGTGATGAAATGACATAATCAGACTTCAGAAGGTGGGTAGTAAGAAATTTATGTGAACTAAAAGAACATGTTCTAACCAAATGCAAAGAAACTAAGAAACTTGAAAAAAGATTTGACGAAATGCTAACGAGAATGGACAAAATAGAAAGAATATAAGTGAATTGATGGAGCTCAAAAATGCAACACGAGAACTTCGCGAAGCATGCACAGTATCAACAGCCGAATTGACCAAGCAGAAGAAAGGATATCAGAGGTCGAAGATCAACTCAATGAAATAAAATGGGAAGGCAAGAATAGAGAAAAAAGTGTAAAAAGGAATGAACAAAGTCTCCAAGAAATGTGGGACTATGTGAAAAGACCTAATCTACGTTTGATAGGCGTACCCGAATGCGATGAATAGAATGAATCCAAGATGGAAAATACTCTTCAGGATATTATCCAGGAAAACTTCCCCAACCTAGCAAGGCAGGCCAATATTCAAGTCCAGGAAATACAGAGAACACCACAAAGATATTCGTCAAGAAGAGCAACCCCAAGGCACATAATCGTCAGATTCACCAGGGTGGAAATGAAAGAGAAAATACTAAAGGCAGCCAGAGAGAAAGGTCAAGTTACCCACAAAGGGAAGCCCATCAGACTCACACAGATCTCTCAGCAGAAACCCTACAAGCCAGAAGAGAGTGGGGGCTAATATTCAACATCCTTAAAGAAGAGAACTTTCAACCCAGAATCTCCTATCCAGCCAAACTAAGCTTCATAAGTGAAGGAAAAATAAAATCCTTTGTGAACATGCAAGTACTCAGAGATCTTGTCACCACCAGGTCAGCGTTACAAGAGCTCCTGAAAGAGGCTCTACACATATAAAGGAACAAACAGTGCCAACCACTCCAAAAACATGCCAAATGGTAAAGGGAATCAACACAATGAAGAATCTGCATCAACTAATGGGCAAAACAGCCAGCTAGCACCAAAATGGCAGTATCAAATTGACACATAACAATATTAACCCTAAATGTAAATAGACTAAATGCCCCAATCAAAAGACACAGACTGGCAAATTGGATAAAAAGCCAAAACCCAACGGTGTGCTGTATCCAGGAAACCCATCTCACATGCAAGGATACACAAAGGCTCAAAATAAAGGGATGGAGGAAGATTTACCAAGCAAATGGAGAGCAAAAAAAAAGCAGAAGTTGCAATTCTCATCTCTGATAAATTAGACTTTAAAGCAACAAAGATCATAAGAGACAAAGAGGGACATTACATAATGGTAAAAGGATCAATGCAACAAGAAGAGCTAACGATCCTAAATATATACGCACCCAATACAGGAGCACCCAGATACATAAGGCAAGTTCTTAATGACTTACAAAGAGACTTAGACTCCCACACAATTATAGTGGGAGACTTTAACACCCCATTGTCAATATTAGACAGATCAACCAGACAGAAAATTAACAAGGATATCCAGGACTTGAACTCAGACCTGGACCAAGCAAACCTAATAGACATTTACAGAACTCTCCACCCCAAATCCACAGAATATACATTCTTTTCAGCACCACATCACACGTACTCTAAAATTGACCACATAATTGGGAGTAAATCACTCCTCAGCAAATGCAAAAGAACGGAAATCATAACAAACAGTCTCTCAGACCACAGTGCAATCAAGATAGAACTCAGAATTCAAAAATTAACCCAGAACCGCACAGCTTCATGGAAACTGAACAACTTGCTCTTGAATGTTGACTGGATAAACAATGAAATGAAGACAGAAATAAAGATGTTCTTCGAAACCAACGAGAATGAAGACACAACATACCAGAATCTCTGGGACACATTTAAAGCAGTCTCTAGAGGAGAATATATAGCAATAAGTGCCCACATGAGAAGCAAGGAGAGATCAAAAATTGACACCCTATCATCAAAATTGAAAGAGCTAGAGGAGCAAGATCAAAAAAACTCAAAGTCTAGCAGAAGACAAGAAGTATCTAAGATCAGAGCAGAACTGAAGGAGATAGAGGCACAAAAAATCCTTCAAAAAATCAATAAATCCAGGAGCTGGTTTTTTGAAAAGATCAACAAAATAGACAGACCACTAGCCAGATTAATAAAAAAGAAAAGAGAGAATAACCAAATTGATGCAATAAAAAACGATAAAGGGGATATCACCACAGATTCCACAGAAATTCAAACCATCATCAGAGGTTATTACAAACAACTCTATGCACATAAAATAGTAAACCTGGAAGAAATGGATAAATTCCTGGACAATTGCCTCCTCCCAAGTCTAAACCAGGAAGAAGCTGAAACTCTGAACAGACCCATAACAATGTCTGAAGTTGAGGCAGCAATTAAGAGCTCACCACCCAAAAAAAGCCCAGGTCCAGATGGGTTCACAGCTGAATTCTACCAGACATACAAAGAAGAGCTGGTACCATTCCTTCTGAAACTATTCCAAACAATACAAAAAGAGGGAATTCTTCCCAAATCAATCTATGAGACCAACATCATCCTGATACCAAAACCCGGCAGAGTCTCAGCAAGAAAAGAAAACCTCAGGCCAATATCCATGATGAACATAGATGCAAAAATCTTTAATAAAATACTGACAAGCCGATTGCAACAGCACATCAAAAAGCTTATCCACCATGATCAAGTAGGCTTCATTCCGGGATGCAAGGCTGGTTCAACATACGCAAGTCTATAAACGTAATTCACCACATAAACAGAACCAAAGACAAAAACCACATGATTATCTCAATAGATGCAGAGAAGGCCTTTGACAAAATTCAACAGCCCTTTATGCTAAAAACCCTCAATAAGCTAGGTATTGATGGAACATATCTCAAAATAATAAAAGCTATTTATGACAAACCAACAGCCAATATCATACTGAATGGCAAAAACAGGAAGCATTCCCCTTGAAATATGGCACTAGACAAGGATGCCCTCTCTCACCACTCTTATTCAATATAGCACTAGAAGTTCTAGCCAGAGCAATCAGGAGAGAAAAAGAAATAAAGGGTATTCAAATAGGAAAGGAGGAAGTCAAATTGTCTCTATTTGCAGACGACATGATTGTATATCTAGAAGACCCCATCGTCTCAGCCCAAAATCTCCTGAAACTGATAAACAACTTCAGCAAAGTCTCAGGATACAAAATCAATGTGCAAAAATCACATGCATTCCTATACACCAATAACAGACTTAAAGAGAGCCAAATCAAGAACAAACTTCCATTCACAATTGCCACAAAGAGAATAAAATACCTAGGAATACAACTAACAAGGAACGTAAAGGACCTCTTCAAGGAGAACTACAAGGCACTGCTCAATAAAATAAGAGAGGACACAAACAGATGGAGAAACATTCCATGTTCATGGTTAGGAAGAATCAATATTGTGAAAATGGCCATACTGCCCAAAGTAACTTACAGATTCTATGCTATCCCCATCAAGCTACCAATGACCTTCTTCACAGAACTAGAAAAAACCACCTTAAACTTCATATGGAACCAAAAGAGAGCCCTCATAGCCAAGTCAATTCTAAGCAAAAAGAACAAAGCAGGAGGCATCACACTACCGGACTTCAAACTATACTACAAGGCTACAGTAATCAAAACAGCATGGTACTGGTACCAAAACAGAGATATAGACCAATGGAACAGAACAGAGGTCTCGGAGGCAATACAACATATCTACAACCATCTGATCTTTGACAAACCAGACAAAAACAAGCAATGGGGAAAGGATTCCCTGTTCAATAAATGGTGTTGGGAAAACTGGCTAGCCACGTGCAGAAAGCAGAAACTGGACCCCTTCCTGACACCTTACACTAAAATTAACTCCAGATGGATTAAAGACTTAAACATAAGACCTAACACCATAAAAACCCAAGAAGAAAATCTAGGCAAAACCATTCAGGACATAGGTGTAGGCAAAGACTTCATGACCAGAACACCAAAAGCATTGACAACAAAAGCCAAAATAGACAAATGGGACCTAATCAAACTCCACAGCTTCTGCACAGCAAAAGAAACAGTCATTAGAGTGAATCGGTAACCAGCAGAATGGGAAAAAAATTTTGCAGTTTACCCATCTGACAAAGGGCTGATATCCAGAATTTACAAAGAACTAAAACAGATTTACAAGAAAAAAACTAACAAGCCCATTCAAAAGTGGGCAAAGGATATGAACAGATACTTTACAAAAGAAGACATACGTGAGGCCAACAAACATATGAAAAAATGCTCATCATCACTGGTCATCAGAGAAATGCAAATCAAAACAACATTGAGATACCATCTCACACCAGTCAGAATGGCGATCATTAAAAAATCTGGAGATAACAGATGCTGGAGAGGATGTGGAGAAATAGGAACACTTTTACACTGTTGGTGGGAGTGTAGATTAGTTCAACCATTGTGGAAGACAGTGTGGCGATTCCTCAAGGACCTAGAAATAGACATTCCATTTGATGCAGCAATCCCATTACTGGGTATATATCCAAAGGATTATAAATCATTCTACTATAAGGACACGTGCACACGAATGTTCATTGCAGCACTGTTTACAATAGCAAAGACCTGGAACCAACCCAAATGCCCATCAATGATAGACTGGACAGGGAAAATGTGGCACATATACACCATGGAATATTATGCAGCCATCAAAAACGATGGGTTTGTGTCCTTTATAGGGACATGGATGAACCTGGAAACCATCATTCTCAGCAAACTGACAGAAGAGCAGAAGATCAAATACCGCATGTTCTCACTCATAGGCGGGTGTTGAACAATGAGAACACATGGACACAGGGAGGGGAGCACTACACACTGGGGTCAGTTGGGGGGAAATAGGGGAGGGATGGTGGGGGGGTGGGGAGCTGGAGAGAGATAACAAGGGGAGAGATGCCAGATGTAGGTGATGGGGGGGAAGGCGGCAAATCACATTGCCATGTGTGTACCTATGCAACAATCTTGCATGTTCTTCACATGTACCCCAAAACCTAAAATGCAATAAAATAAATAAATGGGAAAATAAATAAATAAATAAATAAATAAATTTAAATATATAAAGTAAAAAAAAAATGACACAATGGACTTTGGAGGCTTGGGGGAAAGAGTAGGAAGTGGGTGAGAGATAAAATACTACAAATTGGGTGCAGTGTATACTGATCAGGTAATGGGTGCACCAAAATCTCACAAATCACCACTAGAAACATATATATAATATATATATATTATATATATATATAAAATATATATATATATTATTTTTTGACTGAGCACAGGGTACTTTATTGATGGTACATGACAGGGTGGGGCTCCCTAGGCCCCTCCCTCTTCAAGGGGTCTGCATGGAAACTGTGAGGAGGGGCAATTCAGTGTGGTGTGGGACTCTGTGGCAGGGACTCCCCAGCAGTGAGGGCCTCTCTTCCTCTCATGCTCTCACTGGGGCTGGTGGTCCAGGGGTCTTACTCCTTGGAGGCCATGTGGGACATGAGGTCCACCACCCTGTTGTTGTAGCCAAATGCATTGTCATACCAGGAAATGAGCTTGACAAAGTGGTCGTTGGGGGCAATGCCAGCCCCAGCATCAAAGGTGGAAGAATGGGTGTTGCTGTTGAAGTCAGAGAACATCACCTGGTGCTCAGTGTATCCCAGAATGCCCTTGAGGGGGCCCTCCGACGCCTGCTTCACCACCTTCTTGATGTCATCATATTTGGCAAGTTTTTCCAGATGGCAGGTCAGGTCCACCACTGACACGTTGGCAGTGGGGACACAGAAGGCCATGCCAGTGAGCTTCCCGTTCGGCTCAGGGATGACCTTGCCCACGGCCTTGGCAGCTCCAGTAGAGGTGGGGATGATGTTCTGGAGAGCCCCATGGCCATCACGCCACAGTTTCCCAGAGGGTCCATCCACGGTCTTCTGGGTGGGAGTGATGGCGTGGACAGCGGTCATGAGTCCTTCCACGATACCAAAGTTGTCATGGATGACCTTGGCCAGGGGTGATAAGCAGTTGGTGGTGCAGGAGGCATTGCTGACGATCTTGAGGCTGTTGTCATACTTCTCCTGGTTCACACCCATCACGAACATGGGGGCATCCACAGAAGGGGCAGATATGATGACCCTTTTGGCTCCCCCCTGCAAGTGAGCCCCAGCCTTCTCCATGGTGGTGAAGACGCCAGTGGACTCCACCACGTACTCAGCGCCAGCATCGCCCCACTTGATTGTGGAGGGATCTCGCTCCTGGAAGATGGTGATGGGATTTCCATTGATGACAAGCTTCCCTTTCTCAGCCTTGACAGTGCCATGGAATTTGCCATGGGTGGAATCATACTGGAACATGTAGACCATGTAGTTGAGGTCAATGAAGGGATCATTGATGGCGACAATATCCACTTAACCAGAGCTAAACGCAGCCCTGGTGACCAGGCACCCAATACGACCAAATCCGTTAACTCCGACCTTCACCTTCCCCATGGTGTCTCAGGGATGTGCCTGGCGATGGGAGACTAGATGCGGCTGTCTGACGAACAGGAGGAGCAGAGAGCCTAGAAACATATTTATGTAACCAAACACCACTTGTTCCCCCAATAACTTACAAAAGTAGAAAATACCACAAACATAAAATAAAATAAATATAGAGATGTGAAAAATAAATAAATAAAAAATTTTTTTCCTACAAAAAGAGATTAACAAACAAAGGCCGTCAGAAAAGAGAACAGCTAGGTTGCTGTGAAAAGAAAAATAAAAACTTAAGAAAGTAGAATATTGTGAATAACAAAAAAGAAAAAGAAATGGAAAATTTTGTTTTACACAGACAAAAAATAAAGTGGAAGATAGGGTATGAAGTGCCAATATAGAAGAAGAAGAAAAAAAATGAGATTTTATATAAAGTATAATGAAAGTGATAATATTACAATAAAAGGTCTTCTAATTTTAAAAGCAATACTCATATCAAACTGAATACAAATAAATAAATTTGTTATCTATACACATAGTAGCCATCCTGCATAATATCAAGACTAAAAGAACAAGCTTAAAAGCTACTAAAGACAGAATAACTTCAAGTAATGATAATTTGATTGACAGGAATATCAAAAAAATACATATTAAGAAAAATAACTGCCAAATAATTTTATACTGACCTAAATTATCATTTCATAGTAAAAATAGAATTAAAATTTTTAATCAATTCAAAATTAGGCAAGTTTGCCATTTAAAGATGGCCATTACAATATGTATTTCAGCATACAAACTGAATTTGCTGAATAAGCTTAGGAAAGGTTAAACAATGAAGACTAATATGGATAAAATATATTGATAAGCTGGGGGATGTGGCATGTGCCTGTATTCCTAACTACACAAAGGACAGGAGGATTGCTTGAACCTAGGAGTTTGAGGCCAAGCTAGGACACACAGTGAAACTCTGTCTCTAAATAAATAAATAAATATACAGGAGGATGTGGGTAGGTTATATACAAGTACTATGCAGATGATAGATAGATAGATAGATAGGTGATAGACTGTTCTGAAGATGTTTTTAAGAAATAAAACTGCAATTACAAACAAAATAGCAATATTAAAAAAAATCATAAATAGATGGCAAAATGTTCTCAGGTACTTGTTACTTACAGAGAAAAGAGAGAAAATAATGAATTGTATAATGTATTGGGAATATCTATATTTAAGTACATGTATTTAAAATGTCCAGTTAACAGTTAAAGCAATATATATACAACTTTTAGCACTGAAACCAGTAAGAGGGATAAAAGTATGTATACATATGTTTATAAATCCAATAGAAGGTAAGAAAATAGAAAAATGAAAGCAAAAAAGATCAGGGAATAGTAAGAGAAAGTAAGTCTAAATACATTAATAATCATAATATTATAAAACCAATGATCATATTAGACCAAAAATACAACCATATGCTTTTAGAATAGAAATAATTGGATGTAATTCCAGAACATTAAGAGGTTGTGTTGGGTAGATCACTCGAACTCAGTAGTTCAAGATTACCTGGGGCTACATTATGAAACCCCATCTCAACAAAATGTACACGAGTTAGCTGGGCACAGTGGTGTGCACCTGTAGTCCCTGCTACTAGTGAGATTGAAGAAGGAAAATCACCTGAGCCAGGAGGTGGAGGTTGCAGTGAGCCAAGATTGTGCTATTGCACTCCAGCCTAGGCAACGGGAGTGAAATCCTGTCTCAAAAAGAAAAAAGAAAGAATTAGGATAAAATCACAAATTTAAAATTTAACCTAAAATTATAATATCAAAAAAACACTAAGTATAAATGCTAATCTAGATAAATTGTATAAATACAATGTCAGGCAAAATTCAACTTAAGGCAGAAACTATTCACCAGAATAAACATATACAGTATAAAAAATAAAAGGAAAAACTTACCAATTTCCTCCTGCTTGTATTTACTCTGTAGCAAAATTATAGCCTTTGATCCATTTCTTAAATAAGAAAGTAAAATAGAAAGCAAATAAGCTCCAGCATCTAATTTTCCTACAGAAACATCAAGTAAAAACTAACAGTGACTGGTATATCTAGATAAAAACTCTAGAAACCAATCAAGGATTGGCAGAAAACAACTAAACTCCATATAAAGAGAAAGCTACACTTAAAATTATAAGAAATTACACAGGAATCTTGCTTTCTTTTTCACTACCCTCACTCCAGCATAGCATGGTATGGTTGATTGAAAGCTGCCTAATTCCTTGATCCTCCCTTGAGATGGAAGGAGAAGTGTGGACCTTGTTTGCAATGTTCTGCTCTTTCTTGGGGTTTCCGGAAGAACTGGTTTGTCTTATCTTATTTGGAGCTCAGATAGGAATGATGACATAGTATAGGCATCATGTTGGAAGCCACATAAGCCAGTGCTGAACACCACAGCACAAGAGCAGCCAGGAAAATGCAGACCTGCAATCACTTGGGTGCGAGGGATTACGAGTAGAGGAATATAAAAGAATATCTGGCTGAGCATGGTGGCTCATGCCTGTAATCCCAGACCTTTGGGAAGCTGAAGTGGGAGGAGCACTCGAGCTCAGAACTTTGAGCCAGCCTGAGCAACCTGGTGAGAACTTGTTTCTACAAACAAAACAAAACAAAACAAAAAACATGCAAAACCAAACTTGACCTGGGTCTAGTGGCACACATCTGCATTCCCAGCTAGGTTACTTGGGAGGTGAAGATGGGAGGATTGCCTTAGCCCCTCAGAAGATGGAAACTACAGTGATCTATGATTGTGCTACTGCATTCCAGCCTCTATGACACAGTGAGAAACTGTCTCAAAATACTACTACTAATAAAAAAAAAAGAATATCTAAGATTCTGAGAAGCAGCAAAGGTGAAATATCTTGGAAAATTAATATATTTAAGCCAGACATGAATATGGGGGAAATGGAAAAAAGCACAGGTGAGCACTTCTTAGACAATCTCTGAGAAGACCATAATCTTAGCTTCCAAGATGATTATTATTAATGATTTTCCCTGGTGCAGAGCCAGTCTGCAAAGACTGGCAAATATAGCTGCATTGTCAAATACACAATTTTGAACAAAATATAACAATGCATATTACAAAACAAAATATAACAATCCATGAAATAGAAAATACAACTCATTTAGAGGGACATAAGAAGTCTCTAGAAACCAACACTAGAGAGATACTAAATTCTGAATTACTAATCAAAGACTTTAAAATAATTGCCTGAAATATGTTCAGAGAGCTAAAGAAAAGGACTGTCAGCAAGTAAAAGAAATCAGAAAAAAGATATATGAACAAAATGAGAATAGCAACAGAGAGAGAGATTGTATATGAAAAAACAGAAATTCTCAAGTGCAAAAATACAGTAACTGAATTAAAAAATTCACTAGAGGGTATTAATAATAAACTCAGAGAGAAGGAAGAATAAGTGAACTTGAAGAGTGGGCATACAACTTGACTTTGAGAAGCAAAATTGAATAAGAATGAGGAAATGTGAGCAGAGCCTAAAGGATTTACTGGACATCGTCAAGTGGACCAACATATATTATGGGGGTCTCAGAAAAAGAAGAGAAGAAGAAAGGGGTAGAAAACTTATCTGAAGAAATAATGGCCAAAAATTACTCAGATTTGAGGAAAGAAAAAGTTATACAAATACAAGAAGCTCAATAAACACTAAGTAGAATAAACCCAAAGACAATGACATTGAGCCAAATTATAAGCAAATAGGCAAAAGTCAAAGGACAAAGAGACTCCTGAATCAAGAAGAAAAATGTGACTTACAATGTACAAGGGAGCCTCTGTAAAACTATCAGTAAATTTCTCAATGGAATCCTTGCAAGACAGAAGGATTTGGGCTGCTATAGCAATTATACCATATACTGAGTAGGGTAAACAACAAAACTTTGTTTTTCACAGTTCTGGAGACTGAAAAATTCATGATTAAGATGCTGGCAAGTCTGGTGTATGGTGAAGGCACACTTCCTGGTTTGCAAATGGCCATCTTTTTATTGTATTATCATGAAAAAGCAGAGAGCAGAGAAACAGAAATCAAGCTCTCTCATGTCTCTTCTTATAATGGCACTAATCTCGTTAATGAGGTTTCCACTCTCATAACATAACTGCCTCCTAAATCCCAAATCCTTTCAAATACAATCACAGTAGAAATTAGGCTCCAAAACATAAATTTTGGGAGAACGCAAATATTCCAATCATAGTATTTCAACCCTGGCTCCCAAAATTTATGGTTTTTTTTTTTTACATGCAAAATGCATTCATTTTATTCCAAAGGCCACTCAATGCCTTAACTTGTATCAGCATCCTTTCTGAAATCTAAAGTATAATCGTTTAAACATTAGCTTAATCAGATATGGATGAGACTTAAGGTACATTTCATCCCCAAGCAAATTTTCTCTCCATCTGTGAAAATTTTAAACCAAACAAATTATGTGCTTCCAGAATACAATAGTGGTGCAGGAACAGAATAAATGGTGTAATTCAACTCCAACCCCCAAAAAAGAAGTAGGAGAAAGGAAAAGTGTGACAAGTCTCGAAACAGGCAAATAACCTAGCAAGAAGAGCACCAAAAATAATTCTCCTTTACTTAATAATCTGCTTTCCGGAATCACTGGAGTTGCAACCTCACCAGCATGGCTGGGTTAGATGCTGCCTACATTGCAACAATTTGTAACATGAATAGGCAGGGGAGTTTCCATACCTTTACTTCCTTTCTTCTTAACAACTCAATTCCCCACTTCTCTAATTTTATTATAACAATTAGAAGGGACAAAACCACTTCTTCAATACTCTCTCTACAAAACTCCTAAGCTAAGTGTCCCTTTGCTTTCAAGTCCTATTTCCTACAAAGGACTAGAACATAATCACAATTCAACAAAGTTCCTAATCACTTTAAAACAAAGGTTGCCTGTTCTCCATTGTCCAATAACATTTACCTCTTTTCTATCTGACCTCATCAGAATTTTCTTTATGGTTCATATTTCCACCAATTGTACACATTTATTGATAATTTTCTTCTTCCTCTTCCTCCTTCTCCTCCTCCTCCACCTCCGCCACCTCCTACTCCTCCTCTTCCTCCTCCTCCACCTCCTACTCCTCCTCTTCCTCCTCCTCCACCACCTCCTCCTCCTCCACCTCCTCCTCCACCTCCTCCTCTTCCTCCTCCTCCTCTTCCTCCTCCACCTCCACCACCTCCTATTCCTCCTCTTCCTCCTCCTCCTCCTCTTCCTCCTCCTCCTCCTCCACCTCCTCCTCCACCTTCACCACCTCCTATTCCTCCTCTTCCTCCTCCTCCTCCTCTTCCTCCTCTTCCGCCACCTCCTCCTCCTCCTCCTCTTCCTCTTCCTCCTCCTTTACCACCACCTCCTTCTCCTCTTCTTCTTCTTTCTTCTTCTTCTTCTTCTTCTTCTTCTTCTTCTTCTTCTTCTTCTTCTTCTTCTTCCTCTTCCTCTTCCTCTTCCTCTTCTTCTTCTTCCTCTTCCTCTTCTTCTTCTTTTCTTTTTTTTCAGACCAAGTCTCACTCTGTTGCCCAGGCTGGAGTGCAGTGACACCTCTGCTCACTGCAATCTCCGCCTCCCAGGTTCAAGCAATTATCTTGACTCATCCTCCCAAATAGCTGGGATTACAGGTGTGTGCCACCATGCCCCATTAAATCATGTATTTTTAGTAGAGATGGATTTCACTGTGCTGGCCAGGCCGATCTCTAACTCCTGACCTCAGGTGATCTGTCCACCTGGGCCTCCCAGAGTGCTGTGATTACAGGTGTCAGCCACCAGGCTAGCCTATTGATAAATTTTCTAAGAAGCAGTAGCTTTCTTTACAACTGTTCCTTTTTTTTTAACCTTTCACCAGAATCACTTTTAAAAGTTTCCTCACTGCAATCTTAACATTTTCTAGAATGCACCCTCAAACTTTTTCAGCCTCTACTTGTTACATATTTCCAAAGCTGCTTTCATATTTTTAGGTATTTTTTCAGCACCAACCCATTTCTTGGTACAAATTTCTGACTTAGACCCAACAGTTATAACAAATATGCCATAGACACAATGGCTTAAACAACTAACATTTATATCTCACAGTTCTGGAGTATGGGAAGTTGAAGATCAAGATCTAAGAAGACCCCTTGCTGGTTTGCAGAAGACCATTTTCTTGGTGTATTCTCACATGGTGGAAAGCAAGAAGCTCTTTCATGTCTCTTCTTATAAGGATACAAATTCCATTTTTAAGAGCTCCATGTTTATAACCTAATTACCTCTCAAACACCCTACCTCCACATAACATCACATTTGGAACTCGATTTCAACTTAGAAATTTTGTGGGGACATGCATATTCATTCCATAGCACTGTAGCATGATATTCTTATGGTTATAATAAAAACTCTTGAAAAGGGAGGAGGAGAAAAATGGTGGAAAAGAAGCCTCCACCAATCACCCCCTCCTACTTCAAGAACACCAACTTAACAACTATCTACAAATTAAAAAACACTTTCATAAGAATCAAAAATCAGGTGAGCCCTCATAGTACCTGGTTTTAACTCAGTATCACTGAAAGATGCACTGAAGAATAAAAAAAAAAAAACGTCTGGAATCGCCAAAGCAACCTGTCCCGTCAACCTCGTGCAGCAGCATGCTGCAGAGAGTGTCTTGGGGCACTGGGGGTGGGACAGCACAGCAATCGTGAGGCATTGAACCCAGTGATGTCCTGTTAGAAGAGAAAGGAAAACTGGAACAAACTCAGCTGACACCCACACAAGGAAGGAGCATTTAAAACCAGCCCTAGCCATACCAGAATGGCCAATCCCAGTGGTCCAAACTTGAGTTCCCTCAAACTTTTGACACCATTGGCTAAAGAGCTCTGTGCTCTAAATAAACTTGAAAGACAGTCTCAGGAATAAGGAGTGCAACTCCTTGGTGAGTCCTAGTGCTTCACTGGGCCAAGAGCCAGTGGACTCTGAGGTCACATGACCAACAGAAACAGCAGCTGAGGCAGCTAAGGGAGGGTTGAAATCACTCCTTCCCTAACCCCAGACTGCACAGCTCATAACTCACAAAGAGATCAGTTTCTTCTACCTGAGCAGAGGAGAGGAAAGAGTTGTCTTGCATCTTGGATACCAGCTCAACCACAGCATGATAGGAAACCAGTAAGAAGTGTGAGGCCCCTGTTCCAAGCCCTAGCTCCCAAACAATATTTCTAGACACACTCTTGGTAAAAAGGAAAGGAAACCCATTGTCTTGAAGGGAAGTACCCAGTCCTGGCAGCATTGATCACCAGGTAACTGAAGAGCACTTGGGCCTTGAATAACCAACAGTGATACTGAGGTACTATGCTGAGGGCCTTGAGTGGGCCTCTGAGAATTGCTGGCTTCAGTCACCCGCATAGCAACTGGAAGGCAGAGCACCAAGTGGACTCTTGGGGTCCCAATTCCGGGCCCTGTCTCTTGGATGGCATCTCTGGACCACATCAGCTCAAGTGGACAAATTGATTGCCCTGCCTCAAGCTTCTCAATTAACGAAAGACAAGCCTGCATACATATATATTAATAACCACTATGTATTTGAGGTTGCTCAAGATTTGGGGATGCTATGGAAATAGAGGGAATATTTAACCTTCTCAGGACCATCTATACAAAATGGAAAAATAAGTGTCAGAGTTATTAGAAGCAATTCTTAAGCCAAAGCTTTTGGCAATTATTAAAGTTCCACATCACTCTAAATTGGACACCAATGAAAGACAGAGTAACCAATTTGGGGATGCCTCTGCTAAAAGAGCAGGATTTGAGTCAACAATCCCAATCCTGGGACTTGCTATAAATGCCTAAAAACTTGAAGTCATGCTGAATAAAATCCATGAAACCCTCCAAAAAATATTTGGAAATGTAAAGGAAGTCAATATTGCATGACTCAGTGCTCAAGCTCAACTTTCCCCTTGAAAGAGTGAGTTTAGGGTCACAGAATTTTACTTTCTTTCACAAATACCCTGAATTGATCATGGCACATTCTACGCATGTAACAAACAAATGCACCCCATAAATATGTAAAATATTATGAATCAATCAAAGGGAGAAAAAAGCTTTAAAACATGCAAACAATGATTGCCCATAGGGATTGGGAATTGACTGGAAGGCAGAATAGAAAACCTCTAATGATGATAGAAATGCTCTATATCTTCAGTAAAATTTCCTCATTCTCCATTTTAGAATATAAAGCATTGGTCCCTAACTTTTTTGGCACCAGGGAACAGTTTCATGGAAGACAATTTTTCCATGAACTGGGTTGGGAGATGGTTTCAGGGTCATTCAAGTGCATTACATTTATTGTGTGCTTTATTTCTATTATTATTACATTTTAATATATAATTAAGTAATTATTCAACCCACCATAATGTAGAATAGGTGGGAGGCCTGAACTTGTTTTCCTGCAACTAGACGGTCCCCTCAAGGTGTGATGGGAGATGCTGAGAGATCATCAGACATTAAGGAGCATGCAACCTCGATCCCTCACACATGAGGTTCACAATAGGATTCATGCCTCTATGAAAATCTAATGTCAGCATAGATCTGATGGGAGGTGGAGCTTAGGCACTAATGTAAGTGATGGGGAGTGGCTGCAAATACAGATGAAGCTTTACTTGCTGGCCTGCTGCTCACCTTCTGCTGTGTGGCCCAGTTCATAACAGGCCATGGACCCATACTGGCCTATGACCTGAGGGTTGTGGATACCTGATATAAAGGTTTAGGCATTTGAGTTTTTAAGCGCAGCTGCCCAGTTGCCAGAGAATACATAAGTTATAGATGCTGAGGTTATTTACATGATCTGTCACTGTCTCCCATCACCCCCAGATCATGGTTGATTCTGTGGAATGGTCATTATCTTAAATTAATGTAATCTAAATTAGCATTCATCGTTGGGTTGCTGTTTTAAGTTACATTAAAAGTTTATTATTATTATTATTTGCTTGTTTTTTTTTTAATTTTTCTCTTACTGAAGAAATAGAGTAGTTTAAACCTCGTAGCAAAAGTCCAAGACTGGTTAGGGAAGTGACAGGAGTGCCATGACGGAACAGAAAGCTAAAGTCACGAGAAATTTAAAAACAAAAATTACTAAATAAAACCTGTTCCGAGGTAGTAACAATTGTGTAATTCAAGATGTGTTACAATTGCAACAAACCAGAAAGCACATGGAGTCATAATGTTGCCAGGTTTCAGGGTGCAGGAGAGTGCTCAGCTTGCTCCCTGGTGGGCTGTCTTTCCAGCCTCTTGGTCTCTGGCTCTCCCAGGAATGGGAGAAGGGAACAAACACACTGGGCGTGATGTGCTTGCAAGTAAATATCAGACCCCAAAGAGTTTTTGCAGAAAGTGATTTATTTAGGCAGAGAAAGAGAAAAAGGAGAGAGAAAAAGATGAGTGAAAGCTTCCACAAAAATTGTGGAAGGAGCCCCAAATACGGAGTCTGAAGGGGTGTGGCAGAAGGGGACTTTTAACCTGGGAGGAATTCCCTCCTTCTCTGAGTCCTTTGATCTGTGAAAGGAGTTCCTTTAAGCTTCTGCTGCAGTGACTGACTTTGATTATTTTCCGTGCCCTCAAAAATTTAAACAAAGACACTTAAGACCCCAGATGAGGGGGCGGAGAGGTGGGGGAGGCCATGGTGCTGGGAAGTTCTTGCCCTTGAAACTACGCCCCCTTGTGGACCCGGGAAGAGAATACCTTCCCTCAGTAATAACCCAGGAATTAATTCCTGAAATATTTGATTTACGAATTTCTATCTCCTGGGAAGTAATTAGAATTGATTAAACCCAAAATACTAGGGTATAGTACTTTGTCCCATGAAGATTGGAGGTAATATAAATCTAGTATAGTACTTTGTCCCACAGAGATTGGAGGTAATCTAAATCTAGTACAGACATTTGGTATGTTGAGCAATAGTGGAAAAGGAGAATGAATATGATGGGTGTCTTCAAAAGAGTTATATAGAAGTAAAAGTTAGGTAATCCCATGGTGCAGTAAAAATAAGAATTACTAAAAGCTTCAGATGGCATAATTTGGCTCTATCTTAATAAGAAATTTTAGAAGTTTAGACATGAATTGAAATGAGGAGTTTGAATTGGAAGGTGGTAAGTACCCAGTTTCATATTTAACAAAAATTGATAGTGAGTAACTATTGGCTCAGGAGCTTTTGGAACATTTAAAATAGAAAGTAAGGGTCCAGGCATGGTGGTTCACTTGAGATCAATTGACACACTTGGGTAATTCCAGCACTTTGGCAGGCCAAAGATGGTGGATCACTTAAGGTTAGCAATTTGAGATCAGCCTGGCCAACATGGTGAAACCCTGCCACTACTAAAAATACAAGGATTAGCTGGGTGTGGTGATGCACCCTTGTAATCTCAGCTTCTTGGGAGGCTTAGGTGGAAGGATCGCTTGAACCTGGGAGGTGGAGGTTGCAGTGAGCTGAGATCATGCCACTGCACTCCAGCCTCGGTGACGGAGCAAGTCTCTGTCTCTAAAGAAATAAATAAAAATAAATAAATAAATAAATACAAAAATAAAAATATGAAGTAAGCGATTGAATAAGTCTGCAAAATCAAACTTCTTCTGAAGACTAGAATTAGGGATGTGATGTTTACTTCTAAAAATGAGTGGGACAACAATAAGTGATCTAGGGATATTTGTGGGCAAACAGACAACAAAAGAAGAATTGTAAGAGTCTACCTGAGCATTAATTTTTATCAAATAAATTGGGAATGTTTTAAATTTTTTTTCTGCAACTTATATATCTTAGTAGTTTATATATTTATTATAACATTGGTTTATTTGTTTTCTAATGGATTTAACCCTGACACATATTTTTGTCCCCCAAAAATGAGATAGCACAACTATAGTACCTAGAAAAAAAATTCCCTTGCACATAGATGCCTACTATAAATATTAGATCATGTGTTTATTTTTATATAGCTTCTCTATATATTTTTTTATCTTTGCCATAGGGTTAATCCTTGTAGACTAGAGACTTACTGTCTTTTTCTATCTTTCTTAATCCACATTACTCACACCAGGACCGAGTAATAAATTCTATGCAGAAGCCAATGAAGTGTAGTGATTAAAGAGTGTACATTCTTGAACCAGATGGCTTTCTAATTACTAGCAATGTGACGTGGTCTTCGGCAAGTAATTTAAGTTGTGATTTGGTTGCTTTCTCTAAACAACAAAAATATACATTTTATCTACCCCATAAATTTTTATGAGAATCAAGTCAGTTAACACATACATATAAAGCCTTTTTAACCAGTGTCTGGCCCTCGACAAGGGGTTAACCAATATTTGCATGATGATGGTGATTATGATTATGACCTCATAACATTTGCAGTGGGTGTATAGAAAGTTATGTTAAGAATGAAAGTTCACCATGATCTCCTCATAGCTATTTGCATAGGGATAATGTCATAGCAGCACATATCTCCTTTTTCTGAAGCTAATATTGCCAATACCTTCCCTGAATAATCTGTTCCTGAGGTAGCATCCCATGATGGCAGTTACAAATTCAAGTACAACATTTTAAAATGTGGCTTTTGACCTAGATGCTCTCTGTCAGAGAGTGTTTATACTGCTAGAAATTGTGCTGTATAGACCTCTGTAAGAAAACAAATTGTAACCAATATTCATTTAATATAGAGACATATTCTGAACCACTTTTCATTCTCTCCCCCTTTAAAACTAGCATCACACACTAAGTTGTACTTTGGTTCTAAATTTGATCCTTAACCTCAAAATCATTCTCATACCCCTAAAATCATGCTACATACTGATACACATCAAGTAAATTTAGGGCTTCCATATTTGGCTGCCCTCCTTAGAAAATACCTTAATATTACTGTTATTCAAGCTAGGTGGGTGAATGTCTTTGCTTTGGGAGCAAGTATCAGTACCTAATATGAGACAAAAATGCAAATTATTTATGCTAAAATATGTTCTGTTTTCATGGAGATTATAGATTCATAATATATTAATAAATGACATAGCCTTTCCAATACCATGTAGTAGCTCTTTTAGAGATTTCCTTGAGTTTCCTTTTTTCATGGTAAGCCTGAAAACTCAGATATCCAAATTGAAACTAGGTTTATATTTGAATAACATTTAAACCCCATTTATTTATAGTTATATCTTAGGCAGTCATTACTTATGTTAAAGTATATAAAAAACAAGAAATAAACAGCAACCATGAGATAGTCACAAGGCACACATGAAATGTTCCTTGTGGACTACATTTTTTATACCAGATTCTGACCTTAAGTTAAATAAAATTATCAAGGAATATAAAACAATGCAGAAGATTTGTATGTATATGAAGAGAGACAGTTGCACAGTAAAGTTTTACTTTACTGTCTGTTTTATTCTGTGATTTTCATAGCAGAAACAAGAATAAATTATTTAATTTTCTAACTCATTTTCCAGAAAAGTGACATTTTCATTTTTTAAAATATAGAATAATTAAATGAGCCTTTAATATTAAATATTTACATTATGGTATAAAATGTGTATTGACATTTATAATTTTGTAAAGAAAGAGAACAACACGTAAAAACATACATATACAGTATAATAAAGAGTTTTAAAAGGAAAATCTACATGACCACCTAATAGATTAAGAAATGGAACATTGCCAGCACCACAGAAGACATGTGTGTCTCTCTTCCTAGTTATAGCACATTTTCCCCCACACAAATATCAACTACCTGTCATGACCTCTAAAAAAAATGCTCATTTATGGCAACAATTTCCTTGGTTTTCTTTATACTTTTTTGCCAATTGATGCAGCCCTTAAAAGCATAGTTTGCCTATGTTTGAAATACGTATCAATGGAATTTCACGGTTTTCCATTTGTACTTCAAAAATTATGGGTTTTTTGTGTGTGTATACCTTGCTTCATTGCATGAATCTTGTTTGCAACATATATTCATATTATTGCTTGAAACAAGCTTATTCATTCCCATTCATAAAAATTACATTGTATAAATGCACCAAAACCACTTTATACATTCTATCATTTATAAACATTCATATTACTCCCCAAGTTTAGATAATGTTAACTATGCTCCTGTGAACATTCTTATAGATGCATCCTGTAAATATGTGCAGTCATTTCTTCAGGACAATATACCTAGGAGTGAAATTGGTAGGCTAGTCCTTAGGAATATATTCAACTTCACTAGATAATTTCAAAATCTTTTTTGAAATTGTTATTCCAATTCACACTCTCCCCAGCAATGTATCAATATTTTCCCTGTCCCTTCTAATAGTGCTGGCAAATTATGAGGTGTATAGTGGGCACATATTAAGTTTTCTTATTAATTCTCTCAAGAGAAGTTATACATGTTAAGCATGAAATGATAGGCCTTGGTGCAGTAAAAATTTAGTCTTGAAATCTCAGTGGTTTCACACAGTGAAAGTTTATTTTCCATCCACATTACATATTCACTGCAGGTCAGTGAGAATCTATTCCACAGTGTTAATCCTGGACCCAGCCTGAAAAATATTCTGCCACCTTGTAGCTGTGCCATCTGTATTATATAGCTTCTGAGGTTGTCACTGAAAGGAAATAAAGGAACACATGCAGCACACCAGCTTTAAATGGCCTTACCTAGACGTGAGTAACAATACCGCCAGAAATAGACAAATTACCCTCACTTAACTGAAAAGAAGGCTGAGATATGTAGGAGAGCTTTATGCATTATTTAATGAGCACCAACTGATGCTGCCACATGTTAGACTATTGCATAAGTTTCACTTGAAAAATTCATAGATTACAGCCAGGTGCGGTGGCTCACATCAGTAATCTCAGCACTTTGGAAGGTGGAGGCTGGTGGATCACCTAAGGTCAGGAGTTTGAGACCAGCCAGGCTAACATGGCAAAATCCTGTCTCTACTAAAAATACAAAAACTAGTCAGGCATGGTGGCAGGCACCTGTAGTCCCAGCTACTTGGGAGGGGGCTGAGGCCAGAGAATCCCTTGAACCTGGGAGGCTGATGTTGCAGTGAGCCAGTTTGCACCACTGCACTCCAGCCTGGGTGACAGAGCAAGACTGTATCTCAAAAAACAAGAAAAAGAAACACTCATACATTCCTATAAACATTCACTGCATTCAATTCATTTTCTGTACATTTATAATAAATTTTGAAATTTCTCTCTCAAGAGACTATGTTGGTTTGCGAAAGGAAAATAAATCTTGGAGCCCCAAAATCATTAAGCTAAAGGAAAAAGTCAAGCTGGGAACTGCTTAGGGCAAACTTGCCTCCATTCTATTTAGTCATCCCACCTCTCACTGAGATAGATGCATATCTGATTGCCTCCTTTGGAAAGGCTAATCACAAACTCAAAAGGTATAACCGTTTAACTCTCACCTACCTGTGACCTGGTAATGCCCTCTTTCCTTCCTTTGTCTCATCTTTCTGGACAGAACCAATGTACATCTGACATATACTGATTGATGTCTCATGTCACCCTAAAATGTATAAAACCAATCTGTGCCCTGACAAACTTGGTCCTCCTGAGGACCTCCTGAGGCTGTGTCATGGGTACACATCCTCAAGCCTGGCAAAATAAACTTTCTAAATTAACTGAGACCTATCTCAGATATTCGGTTCACTGATTCTTCATGCTATCTTATTAGTACCTAAATAATATTAAGATTATCTAAAAGAACATTATTTATACCAAATACTGTTTAATTGAAATTTTATATTTAGAGGATTTTTTTGTAGTTGACAAAATGCTTTTGTATACAAAATCCAATCTACTACAATAATTCTTGGGGCATATAAGGCAGATATTATTATCCTGATTTTACATATAAAATGTGAGGTGCGTTTAGTAGTTAACTATGATTTTCACAGCTAAACTAAAATCTGTGCCTTCTTACTAGTCTGCTCCTCATTCCAATATATCACATTGCTCATTGCTTTGCATTTTTGGTTGACACGATCACCATATCTCTTTACCATTATATATGTCCAAAGATTACAGTTTGACAAAATGCAAAACTTCAACATTCATTGCTAAGTAAAATATTCATCATTATTTATTCATAAACAATAATAATAGGTGTCAAATACAGTCAAAAAATCATAAACAACTTGATTAATTAGCAAAATGCCTTGGATAAAAGGTTTCCAGAATGGGTACATTTTGAGAGAACAGATATTTTCAGAATAGTTGCTCTTAAAAAGCCTACAAGTAAGACCACCGAAGTAGAGGTTAAGGTACGTAGGAAGAAACAAAATGGAAGAGACGACAAATAACGTAACTTGCTTTTTTCATAATTAACATGAGTCATTCACATTAAATGAAACTATAAAGAAAAATGAATGCACCTGTCAACTCTTGAATATGCAGTAGACTGAAAAGAACATTGGACTGCTAGTTAGGTTCTAAATGCCAAGTTTTGTTCTCAACTGACTCTGTGAACTTTGGTCTCTGTTGGAATCGATAAACTTGGATGAGAGTTAGGCTCTACTGACCTAGTATACTTACCGATAAAAATTAAATAGTTTAAAAGTAAGATACACATTTAGTTATAAAACTTTTATACTGTGTGTTACTGATTGAATGCGTATATCCACTCCTCACCAAAATTCATATTTTGAAAATCAAACAGTCAAAATGATGGTTTCAGGAAGTAAGGTCTTCGTTAGGTAATTAAGTTATGAGGGTGTAGCCTTCATCAATGAAATTCGCATCCTCATGAAAGAGGTTTCAGAGAATTTTCTAGCCCTCTTTCTGCCATATGAAGATACAATGATGACAGAAATCTACAACCTGGAAGAGGGTCCTAACCACATCCCCACCATGGGGCACTTTGATTTCAAACTTTCAGCCCCCAGAACTGTGAGAAATAAATCTGTTGTTTATAAGCCATTCAATCTATAGTAATGTGTTTTAGCAGCCCAAACTGACTGGGACACCATGCATATCTATCTATCTATCTGTCTATCTATCTATGTTATGTGTATATGTAGTTGCATATATAGACTGTATGCATACTCATATACATATACTTGTATGCATGTGTATTTGTTTATATATGTGTCATCAGTAAAAAAATTAAATGGCATTTTGCTTCAAAATGTAGATATATAAATTTGAGGTCAAAAATATTAATAATTATTTGGAACTTATTTAGTTGGGAGAGTCAAACAATTTTCAAATATTACATATACCCCATTTTCTACTTATTTTATTTTCTTTTTTTTTTTTGAGACAGAGTCTCACTCTGGTGCCCAGGCTGGAGTGCAGTGGCACAATCTCAGCTCACTGCAACCTCCACCTCCTGAGTACCATGCCCAGACAACTTTTGTATTTTTAGTAGAGATGGGGTTTTGCCATGTTGTCCAGGCTGGTCTTGAACTCATGACCTCATGTAATCCTCTGAGCTCTGTCTCCCAATGTGCTGAGATTACAGGCATGAGGCACCACGCCATGCCGTATACCCCACTTTCAAAGACTATATGTATCAAATAATTGTACAACTTATAGGATTTTACAATATGATAGAAAGCAAGGAGAACACTGTAAAATATTTGAAGACTGTGACAGAATCAGCATACTTTCAAATATTCTCATCACCTATTCTGCCTCTCTCTGACACCTAATTTTATTAATCCTATTTTCCTGAATTCTTTTAGTGATTGCCTTTATTACTTTTATGTATACAATTCCTGTTTTCTTTTATTATAAAAATATGCATTTGCCTTTTGCTATGAAAGAAATTATATTTTTATGTTGCTTCAGTTAATCATCAAAAATAAGTATACATACTTGTATAAGTCTGTTTTCATGCTGCTGATAAAGACATACCCAAGACTATGAAGAAAAAGATGTTGAATGAACTTACAGTTTCACATGGCTGAGGAGGCCTCACAATCATGGCAGAAGGCATAGAGGAGCAAGTCACATCTTACAGGGATGGTAGCAGGCAAAGAGAGAGCTTGTGCAGGGAAACTCCCATTTTTAAAACCATCAGATCTCTTGAGACTCATTCACTATCATGAGAGCAGCACAGGAAAGACCCACTCCCATAATTTAATCACCTCCCACCAGGTTCCTCTCAAGAATGTGGGAACAGTGGGAGTTAAAATTCAAGATGAGATTTGGGTTAACTCAAAAGTTCACAGTCAAATGTCTCACCTGAAACAAGGCAAGTCCCGTCTGTCTGTGAACCTGTAAAATTAAAAGCAATTAGTTATTTCCCAGATAAAATAGGAATACAGGCATTGGGTAAATGTAGCTGTTCTGAATGGGAAAAATTGGTGAAAACAAAAGGGATGCAAGCCCCATGAAAGTCCAAAATCCAGCAGGGCAGTCAAATCTTAATGATCCAAAATGACCTCCTTTAACTCCATCTCTCCTATCTGGGTTACACTGATATAAGCGGTGGGTTCCCACAGTCTTGGGCAGCTCTGCTCTTATACCTCTGCAGGGTACAGCCTCCATCCCAGCTGCTTTCATGGGCTGGTGTTGAGTGTCTGTGACTTTTCCAGGCATACAGTGCAAGCCATCAGTGGATCTACCATTCTGGGTTCTGGAGGTTGGTGGCCCTGTTCTCACAGCTCCACTAGGTGGTGTCCCAGTAGGAACTCTGTGTGGGGGCTCCAACTTCACATTTCCCTTCTGCACTGCACTAGCAGAAGTTCTCCATGAAAGCAGCACCCCTGCAGCAATCTTCTGCCTGGACATCCAGGCATTTCCATACAGCCTCTGACATCTAGGTGGAGGTTCCCAAACCTCATTTCTTGACTTCTGTACACCTGCAGGCTCAACACCATGTAGAAGCTACCAAGACTTGGGGCTTGCACCTTCTGAAGCCATGACCTGAGCTGTACCTTTGCCCTTTTTAGTCACGGCTAGAGTGGCTGGCATACAGAGCACCAAGTCCCTGGACTACACGTAGTATGGAAACCCTGTGCCTGGACCACAAAACTATTTTTTCCCCCAGGTCTCTAAGCCTGTGATCGGAGAGGATGCTGTGAAGACCCCTGACATGCCTTGGAGTGGCTGGTACTGCTTGTTGCTTGCTGTGTTTAGTGCTTCTTTCAGGAGCTCTTGTAAGGCAGGCCTGGTGGTGACAAAATCTATCAGCAGTTGCTTGTGCATAAAGGATTTTTTTCTCCTTTGCTTATGAAGCTTAGTTTGGCTGGATATGAAATTCTAGGTTGAAAACTCTTTTCTTTAAGGGTGTTGAATATTGGCCCCCGCTCTCTTTTGGCTTGTAGGGTTTCTGCTGAGAGATCTGCTGTGAGTCTGATGGGCTTCCCTTTGTGGGTAACCCGACCTTTCTCTCTGGCTGCCCTTAGCATTTTTTCCTTCATTTCAACCCTGGTGAATCTGATGATTATGTGCCTTGGGGTTGCTCTTCTTGAGGAATATCTTTGTGGTGTTCTCTGTATTTCCTGGACTTGTATGGTGGCCTGCCTTGCTAGGTTGGGGAAGTTCTCCTTTATAATATCCTGAAGAGTGTTTTCCAGCTTGGATTCATTCTCTCTGTCACATTCAGGTACACCTATCAAAAGTAGATTACGTCTTTTCACATAATCCCATATTTCTTGGAGGCTTTGTTCATTTCTTTTCACTCTTTTTTCTCCAATCTTGCCTTCTCATTTTATTTCATTGAGTTGATCTTCAATCTCTGATATCCTTTCTTCTGCTTGATCAATTCAATTATTGAAACTTGTGTATGCTTCACAAAGTTCCCGTGTTGTGTTTTTCAGCCCCATCAAGTCATTTATATTCTTCTCTAAGCTGTTTATTCTCGTTAGCATTTTGTCTAACCTTTTTTCAAGGTTCTTAGTTTCTTTGCATTGGGTTGGAACATGTTCTTTTAGCTCAGAGAAGTTTCTTATTACCCACCTTCTGAAGCCTGTTTCTGTCAATTCATCCAAATCATTCTCCATCCAGTTTTGTTCCCTTGCTGGTGAGGAGTTGTGATCCCTTGGAGGAGGAGAGGCTTTCCTGTTTTGGGTGTTTTCATGATTTTTGCACTGGTTTCTTCCCATCTTTGTGGATTTATCTACCTTTGGTCTTTGTAGTTGGTGAATTTCAGATTGGGTCTCTGAGTGGATGTCTTTTTTGTTGATGTTGAATTTTCTTTCTGTTTCTTGTTTTCCTTCTAACAGTCAGGCACCTCAGCTGTAGGACTGCTGGAGGTCCACTCCAGGCCCTGCTTGCCTGGGGATCACCTGCGGTGGCTGCAGAACAGTAAGGGTTGCTGCCAGTTTCTTCTTCTGTTATCTTCATCCCAGAAGGATACCCACCAGATGTCAGCCTGAACTCTCCTTTATGAAGTGTCTCTTTGGAAATACAGGAGTTGGGGAGCTGCTTGAGGAGACAGTCTTTCCCTTATATAGGAGCTTAAGTACTGAGCTGGGAGCTCCATTGTTCCATTCAGAGCTGCTGGGCAAGTACCTTTAAGTCTGCTGCAGTGGAACTCATAACCGCCTTTTTCCCCAGGTGCTCTGTCCTGGGAAAGTGGGGCTTTATGTGTAAGTTCCTGATGTGCTGCTACCTTTTTTCATAGATGCCCTGCCCAGCAAGGAGGTAGTCTAGTCACAGTCTGCCAGCAGAGGCATTGCTGAGCTGCCATGGGCTCTGCCCAGCTGCTGTGTGAATTTCCTTGCAGTTTTGTTTACAGAGGTATAGTTAGAACTGCCTTGGTAATGGCGGTCTGCCTCAGTAATGGTGGACTGCGTCAGATATGGTGGACTGCCTCAGTAATGGCAGATTGCCTCGGTAATGGAAGATTACCTCAGTAATGACAGACTGCCTTGGTAGCGGTGGACTGCCTCAGTAATGGCAGATGCCCTTCCCCCAACAGAGCTGGACCATTCCAGGTCCAGCTGCATTTGCTGTGAAATTCTCAGTCCAGAGCGTTTCAGATTGCTGGTCTTTGTGGGGGTGGGAACCACTGAGCCAGATCACCTGGATCCCTGTTTCAGCCCCCTTTTCTCAATTGAATGGGCAGCTCTGTCTCCCAGGTGTTCCAGGTGCCAGTTGAAATGGCCGCCCAGATTTGTGTGAGGTTTTTTTGCGGAGACCCACTGCATTTTTCAGCCTGGAAATCTGGTCTTTGGGCAGTAAAAAATCACTTGGAAATGTGGTGATCACTCATCATCTGCATTGTTCTTGCTGGGAACTGCACTCCAGAGCTGTTCCTATTTGGCCATCTTGGATCATTTCCAAGATACTTCAGATAAAATGAAAAGGTAGATTTCTATAGGGATTTGATTATAGGGATTGAAACTGCCTTTGCATAAATTATAACTGAGGAAATTATGACAGTGAAGAAGATCAGATCTAACTGACTCTATCTTGTTTCTAACCTTTAAGCTGTCCTTGTTCATTCCTGGGTGTAGGCTTAACTAACTTTCAGAAGAAATTCAGTTAATGATTTGACTCTGAAAGAAAGTTATTAATAGCACTTTCCCCAAAAGACCTCCTTTTTGCCATCCTGCAGATTGACAGAAAAACTCAGATGCCAAGTATGTGGCTGAACTGCAGAAAGTGTTGGCCCTGCCGTGAGCTCAGCTGACTCTGGGGTGAAGGCAGAAGCAGAAATACATTGTCTGCTTAGTACAGACTACCCGTGAGCTAGCAGGCCTGAAACACAGCTTCTCACACTCACTTCTTGCAATGGCCCAGACCGCTGAGGCCACTGTCCTGGAGCAGAGACCCACAAGCTGGATGAGTCCCTGACTCAAAGTTGGACATCCCCAGGGCCAATCCTGCTACACCCCAGCCCCAGCACTACCCAAGCCACCCCCAGGTAGCAGCCACAGCCAGGAGGACACAGACAGAAGACTGTACCATGGGTCATGGCCCCTCTGCACATCTATGGGTTTGCCAAAGGAAAAGCCTGGCTCTGTTAGGCACCTAGGAACCCCAGGTCAGCTGGTGTTCCCAGGAAGAGGAAAGAAACCTGCAATACTGGGAGGGTCCCATCTCACCTAGGAATGAGGCAAATTGCATTTGCTTGCTACCTACGGAATCACCCAGAGGAGTGCCGTACCCTGGCTAAGGGACATCTACTGCCTCTTGTCAAGAATTTATTTTCCTAGTACTTCATCACCTCCTTCAACTTCCCCTCCAACAATAAACCCTGAGGTCTTTGAAAAAAAAAAAAAAAGACTTCCCTTTTGCCTGGGGATCATCTGCCTTTGCAGAACAAAGAAAGTAGCTAAATTAGCTACAAGATTAAAAATTACAGTTTAGGGGTTATGTAGCATCTGGCTCAACAATCTGAAAGTCCCCAAATTGCTCCTGAGGATAGTATCACTACTGTATAACCTAAGATCAGTGCTTGAGGTATTTTGCAGACCCTTCACTCCATGGATCCACTGACACCACCCAGACTAGTAATATGGCTCAACCAGTTCCAGCATCCCACCCAGAACAGAAGACAGCAAGAAAACCTCACTATGACCCCCTATGATTCCATCTCCAGCCTGACTAATCAGCACTCCCCACTTTCCAATACAGTACCAGACAAATTATATTTAAAACCTCTGATTCCCGAATGCTAGGGGAGACTGATTTGAGTAATAATAAATCTCTGGTCTCCAGCACATCCAGCTTTGCATGAATTACACTTTCTACATTGCAATTTTCTTGTCTTGACAAATTGACTCTTTCTAGGCAGCAGGCAAGGAGAACCAATTGGTCAGTTACAGTATTTCTTAGCGGACTTGCCAGAATATCAAGACAATACGAATATTATTATTATTTAAGTAGTGTGGTAAATAGATGTCCCCAGGCATTTTTTTTTAGCTGAGACAGACTCTATGGCAGAAAAGTTTCAACTATTATCTTACAAAGCAGTTATAGAATGATTTCATAGGTATCTACATTGCAAATTTAAAATTATATTTATTATTAATTTTCACCCTGCTGGAAACTTAAAGGTATAATTAATCCAGGACATACACTAAAATCAACAATCTATTGCAGACAAAATTGCAATTACTAGCAATGAATAATACACACAGGGCTTGTACATGATAGGTCACTTATTCTTTTAAGTACTTTAATTATCAGAACTCATTAGCACAGTATGACCAAACTCCTTTTAACATGGATAGATTGTAATAAAAGTCAGCTAAAGAACTAAAACTTGACATATTGATTTTCACCTGCTTCAGTAGAAAACTAATTTAAATATGTATTTTACTTTTGAAGTTAGTTATTATATCATATTTCTCTGTCAAAATCCTTTTACAGTTCATGTCTTGGTGACAAGCATAATGTGAATCAGAAATTCATCATGAGCTTTTGAACTGGCCTAGAGCTCTAGCCTAATCTAATTTAATGCTCTCAAATTTTCAGCTTGAAATAAATCTGAAGACTCAGATAAAGCAATATGTGTAAAATGCCTATTAATACTGCCTTGAAATGCATAAGAATCCTAAAATATTTTGGTCCCACTCCTTCCATAAAAACTACCATTCACTTGGAGCTTACTATTTGACATAAAATTTGTATACATTATTTTTCCAGTAACTGTATAAAAAATACTATTTCCAGAGTTTCAGACAAATGGACTTATCCAAGTTTGCACAATTAGTAAATTACAAAGTCAGGATTTGAATATATTTCTGTCTGGTCCCTAACTCTACCCTTTTCCTACTCCACCACAATTTAAATACAATAAAATTTCCGTATTTAACTGTTCCTTTCTTCTTTGTCATTTAGATTGATCCAGTTTATTGAGAAACTCAAAGAACATTGTCAGCTGGACTGGCTGTGGTCTGTCTAGGGCTTGACTAGGCAAAAGCTGCATTTGGTTAATTAGGCAGAATTCCTTAATATGAGGAAGAAAAGGGAAAAAGTAAAATAAAAATTTATCTTTGTTAAAATTCAAACGGTAGAAAAAAGTAAAGAAAATGCTTCACTTTTAGAATCAGAATAATAATAAATCTGAAAACGAGACATTACTATCATTCATTTATAATATTAAAATTAGTCTTAATGCTTTTTCCTTTAAAATGCACTGCAAGTTTTTATCTTAATGTTCAGCATCAATAGCTTGTTGTTCTAATTTTTTCAACACAAGTTTTCCACAAATTATGCCCTATTAGAAGTATAAGATGATCTGAGTTTTACTTCAAACCAGAATATTCATTGATGTAGTTGTCAAAAGAAATACAATGAGCAGTAATGTTTTTGTAGATATGGAAGGATCTATCTTGACTAAACACGGTAATTACAGCCACCATCATTGATACTTTTTAGACAATAAACTTCAACATAATATCATTTTATTAGGCATATGATATGAGTTCTAAAACATGTGCATTTCAGGATTTTAACAGAGGGAAATGCATTGTGGATACTTAATAGCAGACAACAGTAGCATCCTGTAGATATATTATCCTTATGGGTAAAGAGTTGTCAGAAGAATGGTGACCTATTCTTAATATATCAGCGGTGAGAGAATGCAATTGAACTTCCCCCTTTGGAGAAGTTTTTCTTTTTTTTATTCCTCCAAAGTGTTCATAGACTTTCTTAATCATGTCCAAAATGTCTATATTTCACAGTGATTAAGATCACATATTGTGCAGCTAAGAGTCATCTATATTGAAATGTTGCCTTTGATACTTACTAGTCATGTGACTTTGGTGAAGTTCATTTACTTTGTTAAACCTCAGTTTTCTCATCTGTAAAATAAGGATAACAATTTCCCTTGCCTTCTGTGCTGTAAGAACTGAGATGATGTGAATACTAATATAGTGTTTCACATAGTGTGTAGAAAGTAGTGAGCTCACAATAAATTTTAGCCTTTTCCATTGATGGTTCTTATTACAAATCAAAATATTTTCTTAATTTTATTATGTTTATACATCATGTGGAGAAAATGCTTTGTAAAACACTTTCATCTCACTTAACTATATAATAAAATTCCTAAGGTGAAAACATCAATGCCCCAAAGAGAAGCAGGTTTAGAAAAACAAGTATTACTAGGTTACTGGAAAATACCTTCTGCTCATTAATGGAAATTATTTATAAGACAATAAAAAGTATGAGTAAATTAATAACTGAGTTCTCAAGTAAAATCTGTCTACATCTTATATTTAAAAGTGTTCCACCTTTGTATTACCCACTTATTTCAATGAACATCGTCTATATTACCCACACAAGCTGGATATATTAATAACAGAATGCTAATTCAGCACCCTCTATTAAATGGTCAATCTTGCCTCCTGAATTTTTCTTGGGTCTGTCCACTTCTCTATATTTTAATTGCCACTGTTATGATTCAGGCCTACATCATATTTCTACATAGTTTACTTCAAAGCCAAACCTCAATCTTAGCCCAAAATCTTCTTAAGCTGATAAACAACTTCAGCAAAGCCTCAGGATTCAAAGTCAGTGTGCAAAAATTATTAGCATTCCTGTACACCAACAACAGTCAAATCAGAAGCAAACTCGTATTCACAATTGCCACAAAAAGTCAAATATCTAGGAACACAGCTAACTGGGGAGGTGAAAGAACACTGCAAGGAAAACTACAAACCACTGCTCAAAGGAATTAGAGATGACACAAACAAATGAAACATCCCATGCTCATGGATAGAAAGAATCAATTTTATTAAAATGGCCATACTACCCAAAGCAATTTATAGATTCAATTTTGTTCTCACTGAACTACCATGGAGATTCTTCACAGAACTAAAAAACAACAACAACAAAACTATTTTAAAATTCACCTAAAACCCTAAAAGTGCCCAGATATCTAAGGGACTCTTAAGCAAAAGGAACAAAGCTGGAAGCATCATGCTCCCCAACTTCAAACTACACTATAGGGCTACAGTAACCATGGTACTGGCACAAGAACAGACACATAGACCAATGGAACAGAGTAGAGAACCTAGAAATAAGACTGCACACCTGCAACAAACTGATCTACAAAGCCGACAAAAACAAGCAGTGGGGAAAGAATTCCCTATTTTAAAAATGATGCAGGAAAAACTACCTAGCCATATGCAGAAGATTGAAATTGGACTCCTTCCTCACACCATGCAAAAAATTAAGGTAGATTAAAAGTAGATTAAAGACTTACATGTAAAACCCAAAACTATAAAAGTCCTTGAAAATGATCTAGGCAACACCATACAGGGCATAGATATGGGCAAAGATTTCATGATGAAGACACCAAAAGCAGTTGCAGAAAAAGCAAAACTTGATGAATGGGATCAAGCTAAACTAAAGAGCTTCTGCACAGGAAAAAAAAAAAAAAAAAACTATCAACAAAGTAATCAGACAATCTACAGAATGGGAGAAAAGTTTGGCAAACTATGCATCTGACTAAGGTCTAATATCCTAATTTGTTAAGAAACTTACACAAATTTATAAGAAAAATAACCATTAAAAATGGACAAATGACATGAACAGAGAATTTTCAAAAGAAGACATACATGTGGAAAAGAATCATATTAAATAAAGCTCACTATTACTAATCATTAGAGAAATACAAATCAAAACCATTATGAGATACCAACTTATACTAGTCAGAAGAGCTATTATGAAGCAGTCAAAAAATAGCAGATGCTAGCAAGGTTTGGAGAAAAATAAATGCTTATACACTGTTTTGGGGGGTTTAAATTAGTTCAGCCATTGTGGAAGACAGGGTGGCAATTTCTCAAAGACCTAATGACAGAAATACCATTAAACCCAGAAATCCCATTACTGGCATTGCAAAAGAATATATCCAAAAGAATATAAATAATTATGTCATAAAGACACATGCATGTGTCATTGCAACACCACCCACAATAGCAAAGACATGGAGTCAACTTAAATGCCCAAAAGTAATAGACTGGATAAACAAAATGTGGTATATTTACACCATGTAACACTGTGAAGCCATGAAAAGAATGAGATTAAGTCTTTTGCAGGTATATGGTTGGAGCTGGAGGCCGTTATTTTTAGGAAACCAACAAAGGAACAGAAAATCAAATACCACATGTTCTTACTTACAAGTAGGAGCTAAATGATGAGAACAGATGGACACATAGAGAACAACACGCATTTGGGCTTATTGGAGAGTAGAGGGTGGGAGGAGCAAGAGGATCAGAAAAAGTAACTAATGGACACCAGGCTCAATACTTGGATAATGAAGTAATCTGTACAACAAACCCCAGTGACAGAAGTTTACCTATGTAACAAACCTAAACATGTACACCCGAACTTAAAATAAAACTTTAAAAAAGAGTCCAGGAACAGTGGATCATGACTGTAATCCCAGCACCTTGGGAGGCATAGACCAGCAGATCACTCAAAGTCACAAGTTCAAAACCAGCCTGGCCAACATGGTGAAACCCCGTGTCTGCTAAAAATACAAAAATTAGCCAGGTGTGGTGGTCTGTAGTCATGGGAGTCATGGGAGTCACAGCTACTTGGGAGAATGAGGCCGAAGAATCGCTCGGACCCAGGAGGTGGAAGTCGCAGGCAGCGAAGATCACAACACTGCACTCCAGCCTGAGCAACAGAGCAAGACTTTATCTCAAAAATAAAATTAAAAAGAAAAAAATAGAATATGGTATTTATACATAATGGAGTACTATTCAGCTATAAAAATAATGAGATTCAGTTATTTGCAACAATTTGAGTGGAACTGGAGATCGTTTTATTAAGTAAAATAATCTAGGTGCAGAAAGACAAGTATCACATGTTCTTTCTTATTTCTGGGATCTGAAAATCAAAACAACTGAAACCATGGAGATAGTGTGAGAATGGTTTTCAGAGGCTGGTAAGAATAATGAGAAGGTAGAGGGGAAGGAGGGGATGATTGATGGAACAAAATATTTGTTACAATTAATGAATATGGCCTAATATTTGATAGCACAACAGGGTGACGATAGTAAATAATAATTTAATTTTACATTTTAAAATGGCTAAAGTAATATACTTGGATTGTTTGTAGCACAAAGAATAAATGCTTAAAGGGATGAATACTTCATCTTCCATGATGTGATTATTATGCCTTGCATGCCTGAGTCAAAGTATCTCATGTGCCCTGTAAATATAAACACCTACTATGTACCCAGAAAACTAAAAGTTTAACATTTTTTAAAAGTCTCATTTGTGTATTTTTGATTTTGTCACTTGTCATAAATTCTTAGTCAAATTTTTTTTGCCAAAGTCTATGTCTAGATGAGATTTTTAAAGTTTTTTTCTAGTATTTTTATAGTTACCAGTTTTTTGTTTGTTTGCTGTTTTTGTTTTACTGAGACAGAGCCTCACTCTGTGGCCCAGACTGAAGTACAATGGCACAATCATAGCTCACTGCAGCATTGAAGTACTGATCTAAAGCAATTCCTCCACTTCAACTTCCCAAGTAGTCAGGACTACATGTGCACACCACCATGCCTAGCTAATTTTTATTTTATTATTTTATTTTGTAGAGATTGAGTCTCAGTATGTTGTTGAGGCTGATCTCAAACTCCTGGCCTCAAGCAATGTTTCCACGATAGCCTCCCAAAGTGCTGGGTTTACATGTGTTAGTGAACTCACCTGGCCTAATTTCAGGTCTTAAATTCATGTCTTGAATACATCTTGAATTGATTTTTGAATATGGTGAGAGATATGGGTCTAGTTTTATTCTTCTGATTGTGGCAATCAATTTTTTTTCATTATTTATTAAAAATGATGTCCTTTACCTGTGGACATTTTTGTGGATTTGCCAAAAATCAGTTGGGTATGTGGCTGTATTTTGGAGCTCTCTATTCTTTCATCTTGACCTATGTGTCTCGTTCTATACCAGTACCATGATGTTCTCTTTACTACAGCATTGTAGTAAAATTTGAAGTCCAACAATGTGATGGGCTTCAAATGGAGCTGGGGGACATTATTCTTAGCAAACTAGTACAGAAACTGAAAACCAAATATCATATATTCTTCCCTATAAGTGAGAGAGCCCCATTTCTCCATGCTTGTTCTTTATTCTTTGAATTGCTTTAAATATTCTTTTTGATTCCATATCAAATTTAGAATTGTTTCTCTTATTCTGTGAAAAATGACATTGGCATTTTGATAGAAATTTTATTGAACCTGTATATTGCTTTGGACAGCAGAAGAATAACATTTTAAAAGGGCCCTTAGACCTTTCACCAAGATAAACTTTATTCTGGGCCATAAAATGTATCTCAAGGTTTTTAAATAAATTTATACAGAGTATGTTTTCTGAACACAATGGAATAAAACTAGAAATCAAAAACAGAGGCAAGAGAACAGTCTCTAATTACATAAAAATTAACATACATCACATAATTTACAAACACACATCAGTAGCATGAAAGAGGAAGTCACAAAGGAAATAAAAATATAAACATTGAAGAACAACAACATATCAAATTATGGAAAATGTAGGTAAGTCAGTGCTGAGAGGGAAATTTATAGCACTGAATGCTTACGTTGCAATCACAGAATGCTTTGAAATATTCACTCAACTTATTACCTCAATAAACCAAAATAAATCTAAAGCAAGCAGAAGGAAATGAATAATGATGATAACAACAGAAAACAGTAATATGTGATGTAGAAAAAATGTGATAAAATTAATAAAAGAAAAGCTAATAGTCTGAAAGAATCAATGATACTCATAAACTTCTAGCAAGGCTGACAAAAAAGGAAGGAAAAATAAATCACTAATATCAGGAATAAAATAGAAGATATCATTAGAGATCCTGCAGCCACAATGAAAAAGGAATACTATGAACAAAATTCTTGTTTATTTTGTAAGTCAGAAAATACGCATCAATTCCCCTTAAACCACTTATCACCAAAAAAACAAGGTAAAATAGACAATGACAATAGACTGATGACTATAAAATAAATTAATCATTAAAAATCTTGTGAAAATCGCTTTTCAGTTGGGCGCTGAGAGGGTTTATCGGATCATGTCTGGTGGCTCTGCAGATTATAACAGAGAACGTGGCGGCCCAGAGGGAATGGACCCCGATGGTGTCATCGAGAGCAACTGGAATAAGATTGTTGATAACTTTGATGATATGAATTTAAAGGAGTCTCTTCTTCGGGACATCTATGCTTACGGTTTTGAGAAGCCTTCCTCTATTCAGCAGAGAGCTATTATTCCCTGTATTAAAGATCCAAAAGATAATTCTGGCACTTGGAGACTATATGAGAACAACTTGCCATGCCTGCATTGGTGGAACAAATGTTCAAAATGAAATGCAAAAACTGCAAGCTGAAGTACCACATATTGTTGTTGGTACACCTGGGAGAGGGTTTGATATGTTAAACAGATGATATCTTTCTCTAAAATGGATCAAAATGTTTGTTTTGGATGAAGCAGATGAAATGTTGAGTCGTGGGTTTAAGGATCAAATCTATGAGATTTTCCAAAAACTAAATACAAGTATTCAGGTTGTGTTGCTTTCTGCCACAATGCCAACTGATGAGTTGGAAGTGACCAAAAAATTCATGAGAGATCCAATTCAAATTCTGGTGAAAAAGGAAGAATTGACCCTTGAAGGAATCAAACAGTTTTATATTAATGTTGAGAGAGAGGAATGGAAGTTGGATACACTTTGTGACTTGTATGAGACACTGCCCATTAGGCAGGCTGTTATTTTTCTCAATACAAGGCGCAAGGTGGACTGGCTGAGAAAATGCATGCCAGAGACTTCACAGTTTCTGCTCTGCATGGTGACATGGACCAGAAGGAGAGAGATGTTATCATGAGGGAATTCCTATCAGGATCAAGCTGTGTTCTGATAACTACTGACTTGTTGGCTCATGGGATTAATGTGCAACAAGTGCCTTTGGTTATAAATTATGATCTACCTACCCATCGTGAAAACTATATTCACAGGAGTTGATAGCAGCAGTCGATGACGAGATGGCACTCAAAAACGGCGTTGACGTAATTTAGGACGTGGAATCATAAGCGAAACAGCACACTGTTTGAATAAAGAAATTGGCAGAGGGGGTCGATTTGGGAGGAAAGGTGTGGCTATAAACTTTGTCACCAAAGAAGACAAGAGGATTCTTCGTGACATTGAGACTTTCTACAATACTACAGTGGAGGAGATGCCCATGAATATGGCTGATCTTACTTAATTCCTGGGATGAGAGTTTTGGATGCAGTGCTCGCTGTTGCTGAATAGGCGATGGCAACATGCATTGTGCTTCTTTCTTTGGGAATATTTGAATCTTGTCTCAATGCTCATAATGGATCAGAAATACAGATTTTGATAGCAAAGTGACATTAGTTGTGAGCTCTTGTGAGGAAAGTCATTGGCTTTATCCTCTTTAGAGTTAGACTGTTGGGGTGGGTATAAAAGATGGGAGTCTGTAAAATCTTTCTTTCTTAGAAATTTATTTCCTGGTTCTATAGAAATGGTTGTATTAGATGTTCTCTATCATTTAATAATATACTTGTAGACTAAAAGATATAAGTGCTGTATAAAATCAGCCAATTATGTTAAACTAGCATAACTGCCTTTGTTGTGTTTGTCATTAGCCTGAGTAGAAAGGCCTTTAAAATTTTTTTAGAAAACATTTGACTGCATTTTGTTTGGTATTGTATTTATTCAATAAAGTATTTAATTAGTGCCAAGTGTGAACTGGACCCTGTTGCTAAGCCCCAAGCAAGCAATCATCCTAGGTAGAGTTTAATCCCCAGTAAAATTGCCGTATTGCGTATGTCTTAATGAAGTTTGAATGTTAAATAAATTGTATATTCACTTAAAAAAAATCTTGTGAAAATCTAACTTATAGGTCCATATTATTCAAGTGTAGCATCACAAAATTATTTTTAAAAATTTTTATAATCTATTCCAGAAATAGAAGAAGATGAAACACTTTCAAATTCACTTTATGAGGCCAGTGTTAACCTGATACCAAGGCCTGACAAAGACGTATAATATGGTTTGGCTATGTCCCCAGGCAAATATCATCTTGAACTGTAGTTCCCATAATCTTCACGTGTCATAGGAGGCACCCAGTCAAAGGTAATTGAATCCTGGGGACAGATACCTTCATGCTGTTCTTGTGATAATAAGTCCTCATGAGATCTGATGGTTTTATAAGGGGCTTTTCTCTCTTTACTGTGCACTTCTCTTGACTGCCACCATGTGAAGAAGGACATGTTTTTTTCCCCTTTCATCATGATTGTAACTTTCTTGAGCCTCCCCAGCCCTGTGGAACTGTGAGTCAATTAAATCTCTTTTCTTTATAAATTACCCAGACATGAGTATGCCTTTACTAGCAGCAAAACAAAGAACTAATACAGTAAATTGGGTAACAGGAAGAGATTGGAACAGTTTGTAGGGCTCAGAAGACAGAAAGATGTGGGAAAGTTTGGAACATCCTAGAGACTTGTTGAATGGCTTTGACTAAAATGCTGATAGTGATATGGGCAATGAAGTCCAGCCTGAGCTGGTCTCAGATTGAGATGAAGAACTTGGACGCTGGTGTAAAGGTTGCTATTACTGTTTTAGCATAGGACTGGTGGCATTTTGGCCCCGCCTTAGAGATCTGTAGAACTTTGAACTAAAGATAAATGATTTAGCGTATCCGGCAGAAAAAAAAATTAAGCAGAAAAGCATTCAAGAGGTGACAGAGATGAAAGTTTTAAAAATTTGTAGCCTGAGGATGCAGTAGAAAGAAAAACACATCTTCTGGGGAGAAAATCCAACCTGCTGCAGAAAATTGTATAACGAATGCGAAGTCAAATGCTAATTGCCAAGACAATGGGGAAAATGCCTCCAGGGTATGTCAAAAGCCTCCCAGTAGCCCCTCCTGTTACAGGCCCAGAGTCCTAATAGGAAAAAAGGGTTTTATGGGATGGGTCCAGAGATCTGCTGCTGCATGCAGCCTCAGGACATGGTGCACTGTTTCCCAGCTGTTCCAGCTGTGGCTAAAAGGGGCCAAGGTACAGCTAAGGCTGTGGCTTCAGAGGGTGCAAGCCTCAACTCTTGGCACATTCCACGTGGTGTTGAGCCTGTGGGTGCACAGAAGCCAAGAACTGAGGTTGGGTATCCTCCACCTAGATTTCAGAGGATGTATTAAAATGCCTGGATGTATAGGCAGAAGTTTGCTGCAGAGTCAGGGCCCTCATGCAGAAGCTCTGCTAGGGCAGTGTAAAAGGAAAATGTGAGTTGGAGCCCCCACACAGTCCCCACTGGGACACTGGCTAGTGGAGCTGTGAGAAGAGGGCCATTGTCCTCCATAACCCAGAATGGTAGATCCACTGAGTGCTTGCATCACATACCTGGAAAAGTCACAGACACTCAATGCCAGCCCATGGAAGCAGCTGAGAGGGGGATTGTACCCTGCAAAGCCACAGAAGTGGAGCTGCCTAAGGGCCATGGGAACCTACCTCTTGCATCAACATGCCCTAGAGGTAAAACATGCAGTCGAAGGAGATCATTTTGGAACTTTAAGGTTTAATGACTGCCCTATTAGATTTTGGACCTGCATGGGGCCTGTAACCCCTTTGTTTTGGCCAAATTCTCCCATTTGGAATGGGTATATTCCAGTGGCTGTGCCCCATTTTATCTAGGAAGTAACTAACTTGATTTTGATTTTATAGGCTCATAGGCAGAAGGGACTTGCCTTGTCTCGGGTAAGACTTTGGACTTGGACATTTGAGATAATCCTAGAATGAGTGAAGGCTTGTGGAATTGTTGGGAAGGACTGATTAGTTTTAAAATGTAAGAACATGAGAGTTGGGGGTATCCAGGAGTGGAATGATATGGGGGTGGTTACTCCCAAGCTGCTGTTCTTACAATAGTGAGTGAGTTCTCAAGAAATCTAATAGTTTTATAAGGGGCTTTCACCCTCTTCACTCTGCACTTATCCTTGCTGCCGCCATGTAAAAAAGGACACGTTTTCTTCCCCTTTCACAATTATCGTGAGTTTGTGGAAGCTTGCCCAGCTCTGGGGAACTGTGAGTCAATTAAACCTCTTTCCTTTATAAATTACCCAGACTTGGGCATGTCTTTATTACAACCTGGGAACAGATTAATACAACATATTAACAATAACAACCATAAACCAGTGTTTAACTCTGCCAGTGGCTTCACAAACCTTCACCTGTCATAAAATAGTATGGAATTCATTACATACACACACGTCAATGAGTGCAAATAAAACTAGAGAAATCTAAATAAGAATGGTAAATTTTATTAATACCAATATCCTGGTTATGGTATTGTGCTACAACATTGCAAACTGTTATCTTGTGGGAAAGTGTCAGAGGGTAAAACTAATATTTCTCTACTCTTTCTTACAAATTCATGTAAAAATCAACAGTTATTTCACAAAAATTTTAATTGATTATATATATATATATATATATATATATATATACACACACACACACACATCATAGTAAATAGACTAGATTAAAACTCAAAAAAATCACAGAATCATGAGGTTTGAACTGTAAAGTACCATAAGGATCATCTTGGCTAACACCTTATTTTACGGTTGAAGAAAGAAATACAGAGAGACTTCTTCAAGGGTCACAGAAAAAGTTAGTGACAGAATCAGAAAATCTGAGCTTGTCTCATCTCTGCCATTGTTGGGGTATGTCCTTATACAATCCCTTTAACCTCATTTAGACTGTTCCTTTATCTGTAAATTAGGGATAATAGATTCATCCCCAACAACCTTAAAAAATTTTTCAAAAGAAGCAAGTAAGAAACACTATGTAAAATTGCATTTAAATCTATAAATTTCTATATGCTTCAGAATGATAGAAATAAAATAATAATTAGAAAAGTGCTTTAAAAGGTAGCAACAGCTCCATACTAATATGAAAAATTATGATAAAGAACCAGATGCTAAGAATAGATTTGTGGAAAAAAAAAAAAAAACTTAACTTTAAAAAAATTTTTTTTAATTTTTTTTTTTTTTTTTGGGAGGGAGTTTTGCTCTTGTTACCCAGGCTGGAGTGCAATGACGTGATCTCGGCTCACCGCAACCTCCGCCTCCTGGGTTCAGGCAATTCTCCTGCCTCAGACTCCTGAGTAGCTGGGATTACAGGCACGTGTCACCATGCCCAGCTAATTTTTTGTATTTTTAGTAGAGACGGGGTTTCACCGTGTTGACCAGGATGGTCTCGATCTCTTGACCTCGTGATCCACCCGCCTAGGCCTCCCAAAGTGCTGGGATTACAGGCTTGAGCCACAGCGCCCGGCCCTTAAATTTTTATTTTTTAAAGAATTTTATTATGGAAGATGTGCATTTTTATTTAATTCAATTTAACCCATGGAAAGGTAATAATTTTATTAAAAATAAGCATTGTTTGATTTGATTCCTTGAATTTACTAACAACATAGTATTTTAAGCAAAACCCTAAAAATGTTTTCCCAGATTAATGATGTTAATGTGTGCTTCGCCCCTGCACTCGAAAAAGTTTATGTTTTTTCAGTTAATAATTTCTAAAATATATTCGTAAACTAAGAGTTCATTCATGACATATAAACAGTCAAGGTGTAGAAAATCCAGAGGTTAAACATGTCTTAATTACATTATTTTGACTTTATATTGTGTATTAAATAATCAACTCATATTTGTGCCAGATGAACTTTTAAGTAGTACATCTTTTTCTTTTTCCTATGCATAAACCATACTAGGAAAAATAAAATAATATTCTGGTTACAATATTGAGGAATTCAATCCTTTCTCTGCCTCTTCTATGTGTTTATTGCTTAAATTAAATTGTCCATAATGATACTATTCAATCATTTTAAGAAAAGATGAATCAGCTTAGCAGCCTATTAACCTTGCAGTGTGCAAGTCTATAAAAATTGCTAGCTAGCAAACTTTTAGGCATTAGTAAGTACTTATATCAGAGGGAGAAGTGAGTACATTGTATTAAATAGCTCATTATGAAAGTAAATATAGCATTTCAGCATCTTTATTATTGTTAGGAAAAAAATGATCTGTCTTTGTCAATTATTTGTAAAGTAAAAGTCTAATAGGGTGTCTTCCAAACCCCACTGTTCAATTTAAAATTTGTGAGGCTTTCCATGGTGCAGGCTGTAATTGTAAGGGTTTACTATATCTTAATATGAAAATATTTTGCCTCTTATTTTCTGTATAGAAATTATTTATATTTTATCGAGTTTTTTTGTTTGTTTGTTTTTTGTTTTTTGTTTTTTGGTTTTTTTTTAAGATGGGGTTTCACCATGATGGCCAGGCTGGTCTTGAACTCCTGACCTCAGGTGATCCACCCACCTCGGCCTCTCAAAGTGCTAGGATTACAGGCTTGAGCTACCATGCCCGGCCCTTATCGAGTTATTTTATATGTTTCAATAAATGTTCAGACTTGCAGTGACCGTGCCTGACAAATTTTCAATTAAAGTTCAATAATGTATGCATGGCATTTCTTAGGAACTTGAAGCATAATAGAATTGTTTCAGTTTGCTATATTAATAAAGTTTAGTAATCAAAATAAAGTCTAGGCAATAAAGTTTTAGATTTTCATTAATATCACTTTTGCAAGCAGTATCACTTTTATAGCTTTATATCAAACTTGCTATAAAGGTGAATTTAGTTGTTAAGACATTAAATATAAATGTCTTCCTGTCTCAAGAGATTCAAAGGTGCTGTGTTAAGGTTATGCTGCTATGAAATTTATAAACAGTTACACCTGTAAGTAAAATGTAAAGCATTTGAACCACGTGTAGATTAGATCATAAAACAATATTTTGGGGTACTGTAAAATTTAAATGCATGCTGAATTTAATTTCATAGAAATATAAAATGATGTGGGCAGCATGTATAGATTTTTTAAGCAATATTAAACTCAGCTACTAGCCCTTGTAAGACAAAAATAGTGTTTCTTTGATGATTGAGTGCCAGCTTGGTCTATGATGCATAATTGTTCTTCAATACACAGTTGTGATTAATTTTCAAAATGCTGCTACTCTGTTGAACATCATTAAAAAATTATGCTGACAAGGGGACCCAATTTTATACCCCAAAAAGCAATATTTCATGGAAAGGCTATAAGTAAGAAAAAGATAAACAGTTCATTGTATAAATTTGAAGTAAATTATTTTGAGATGATATGCAACAATGGAGCAACTAAACACTTAAATTTATTTATCTTTATATGCAAACTGAACAACTAGGAGTGGAATATAATGTAACAGTTAAATACACATGCTTTGAGGCCTGGCCATTGACTGAGGTTCTTTTACATTTAATGATTATGCATTATTTGGAAGTATTTTGTTATAGCTGCCTCATCTATAAATTTGTAAAAGTAATAATGCATAGTTTAATAGTTTTATAAGGATAACTGAGACATTGCATTGACATTAGGCCTGGCCCATAGTAAGCACTCAAGAAATTTAAACTATAACATACTAATGTAATATAGCTAAAAATGTAAATCATTTGGATAATCTACCTAATCTACTAGGGACATACTCAAGGGTTGGAAATAGTTATTATATGAAGAACTAGAAATAACTGAAGGGGCCAATATGAAGAACAGCAAGTAGCATACTAGCCCATGGCCAGGGTAGATGTTAATTTTGCTCTGACAGAGAAGAATAATGAATCTGACCCTTGAACTATGGGCCAGATAAGAATGATGAGTGTGTATTTTTGTACATCTGTCTTTGGTTGGCTAGGAAAGGGTGACGGAGAGATGAGAGAGTGAACATTAATAAGATGAATTAATCTAAGGTTTAATAGGTAGCATAACGAAATACATAATGAAAAAAACTTCATAATTATGATTAGAATGAAATTCTTCAGTACGTTTCAATATTTAAATTCATGAAACTGATTGAATAAACCAATGGTAATTTTTTTTACAGCTCTCCAATATATTTTCGTATTCTAAAATGATGTTAGGGCATCCAAGCTAAATAATTATTAGTGTATTTAGTAATGATCTCCAAACTTGTAACAAAGATCAGTGTCTTATAGAACAATTTTCTATATAAAACATAGCTGCTATATTTGCATTGCATTTGCAAATATATTTTAAGCTGTTGATAATTTAAGGTCTGTCAAGCAATGGAAATTGAAGTCACTGGACAAATATCTTCAAGATAGTCGGGGACAGAAGAAACATTGACACGCCAACTTAGCCAGACATTCTTGCCATTTGTGACATATGCTGCAGTGCAAAAATGGCTTGTGTGAGACCCTTGAACTAGTCAGAGAGGACAATGGCATTCAAACCAAAAGTCACAAAATGGTCTCCTCTAGTAGGAAAAATATATTTAGTAAACGAAGGAAAAAATATATATATATATAATATATTTAAATATATTTATATTTATATAACTTAAATTTATAAATACAAATGGTAAATTTTATAAATATACTTATATTTATAACATTTAAATATATTTATATTTAAATCATATATATATATAAAGAAAACTAAAAGCAGCTCTGATAATGCTTTGAGATGACTATACTAGAAAGACAAGAATTTATCCATTTTGTCTTGCCTCTCTTAATGTATGCATGAGAGGCTCCAAGACGACTTCAGATAGCATGTGACTCCTTGGAAAACAGAGAAGGTACCAAAGACCTCATTTTGGGAAAACAATACAAAAAAAAAAAAAAAGCTTTTTTTTTTTTTTTTTTTTTTTTTTGGAATCCCAGGAATTAAAAGAGCACCAAGGTTGGAGTACAGTAGTGCAATCATAGCTCACTGCAGCCTCAACCTCCTGGGGTCAAGCAGTCATCCTGCCTCAGCCTCCCAAGTGTCTGGGACTACAGGCCTGTGCCATTCGGCCCAGATTTTTTTTATTTCATTTTTCTGTAGAGATGGGGTTGCATTATGTTGACCAGGTTGGTCTTGAACTGCTGGCCTCAAGTGATCATGCTGCCTCAGCCTCCCAAAGTACTGGGATTACAGCCCAGCAATCTGTGCCACGTTGCTGGCTTAAAGTGACAAAATTCAGACAACTGAAAAGAGAAAACTTTTCTCCAAAATACAAGATCCAAGAAGAGAAAAGACATGAAGCCCTTTTAATACCTATGGCTTAGATATTTACTTTTAATTACACTGACTTTTAAACATAGCATACTTTAAGTAAAACCGTTTAAATTTGTTTTTACCCAAACCCAACTCAGCCATGCCAAGCAGCCAATAGTTCTGGCTTTTGAACTTTATCAAAAGTAACCTCACGGGTGAGAACAACAAACCTCAACTAAGATTATGACTTGACCGAGAATGTATAAAGTATTTTCAAAGAGGTTGTAAGCAGTTTTCACAAAATCTAGACTCTTTAAAGGTAGCTTGGAGAAAGAATATTTATATTTTCAAATGTATTGCAAAATACATGAACCATTCTGTGACCTGTATTACTATAGGAATGCATTTAATATTTCTGGAATCTAATTTTACAACACATAAAATTTATTATTGCCTTAACTACACTGAAAACATTCAGGTTTTATCTTTAAATAATTCAAAATAACTTTCCAGGTTTTATGTTAAAATTAAAAATTGCTAAGAGTTGCCATTATAACATGCAATTGAGACTACTAAAAAGTGATTAATGCAAAGGTAAAATTTGGCTTTCTGTCTGTTGAACAGGAATTTTATGTAATACTAAAGATAGATTGTTTGGAAAGTTAAGTCTTCCCTTTTAATAAGTAAAGGTTTTTCCCTTGTTTTAAAATTTTTGAGTCATCATTCTGGCTAAAATAAATGACTTATAGTAATCTGGAATTTTATTTTATGGTATCAATTGTTTTAAACTTCTAACATATTGAATAGGTTTCCCCAAATCAAACTTCAGTTTCAAGGTTGTCTTTTCCAACCCTTAACTTTAGAATGCTACAGAGGGCCCCTGGAGCATCCAAAATAAAGAAAAAATCAACAGGATTATTTGACATGTTTAGTCACATGGGACTGCCAAAAGAAAAATAAGGTTTAACCTTTCTCAGGTTATAATTTTATCAATGATATTAATAGGTGTCCCACAATTTTATGGGATTTCTAATGTTCTAACGTCTGAGAATTCTTAACCTACAGTGATATAGTTGTTTGCATTGGTGCAATAAGAATTTTTTTTTTTTTTTTGCAACAAGACACAATTGAAGAAACAGGTCATTTTACCAAGGGTTTGACTGGAATGGTGTGATTCCCTTTAAGGAATCAAGCTTGACTTACAGAACCAATAAAAGCCCCTTGGGAAAACTTTCCTCATAACTTGTCTACTCATTCTCTGTACAGGGTTCCTAACCTGTGGTAAGTAAAGAATGTCACTTTCTATCAGGCCCAGGAGCCCCATGTTATCTTGGGACCTCAAGAAGAGAGGAATTCACCCAACTCACAGGCATTTGAGGGTACAACCCCATGGCTGGGCTCAGCTTTAAAAGTCTTATCTGAGACTCCTTGTGGAATAGAGTTCCATCAAAGCCATTTTTAAATGCCTATATGAAAAATAATTATTATTGCTGAACTTTATGCAAATAATCAGTCAAAGTATAGGACTAAAGTTTATTTTGCAAACAACTCAGTCCTATTATGATTTGTTTTTAACAAAAATGAGAATTGGAGAGAAAAGTTATGTTTCAAAACTCGTCATATACTTGTCATTAAATTTTGAAAAACATTCATTCTCATTCATTGTTTTTAAGTTTTTGCCAACATTTTAGACTAACCGTGCTTATTTCTGTGAACCAACTAGTGATTGCCAGCTGCAGCTCAGAAGAAACAGAAAGGACGAGTTATGTGAAAATCTAGATAAATATTATAGTTCTGACCAACTATCCTGCAAATCCTGCCAGGTGATAGAGGTCAATAGGGGTGACCATAGCCAAAGCATTCTTTGTTTGGGAAAATAAGACCAAGGAAGCTAATCAAAGCCAAGCCCCATGCACCCAGATCTTAGCAGGCATAACTATAGCCATCAGTAATCCAGGCTGGTAGGCAGCCTTGGGACTTCTGAGCTGTCCTTACCCACATGTTTCTTTTTGATATATGCCTTCTAATAACCCGAATTGTTTCTTCTCACCTAGAGACTGTCAAACTTCAAACAGTCATGTAATTAGAGCCTCAGACAATGGCTCCCTTTTACCATGGACCCTTGGATAGGCCTCAGAGGAAGATCCAACCACTATTTTTTTTTCAAAATAGCACACCCCTAGTCAGCAGGAGGCAGTTAAGACCAGTGTTTGTCCCTATTCTAAAGGCAGTGAGATGTATCTCTTTAGTGGGGGTAAATGATAGAGACAGGAGGCAGCAAAATTCCTAATCTGATAGGGGCAGGTATCCAGTGAAACCCCACCTCCAAGCCAAAGACAGTTTGAAGCCTCAAAGCCAAGCTACAAGTAAAACCCTCAGATCAAATTGAGAACTTGTCTTTCTGTTGGTGTGCTTTCCTCTGATTGTTCCCCACCCTTCACCTATTTTACATATACCCACCCTTTCCTAATTGGTTTTCTATGCTGTTGTGCCCACCTTTGAGTGGTGCCTTCACTTTACCCTTTTTTTGCATACTCATAAACCAATCATCACACACTCCCCATTATGTGCATATAAAGACCCCAGACTCAATGAGTAGAGGAGGAGACAGCCTGACTTCAAGGAAAAGACAACCTGATTTTGGACAACACGTCCTGCCCTTCCCATTCCCTCTCCAGCTCTCTTCTTGGTTGAGTCATTTTCATCACTCAATATAATTAAATGCCTTCACCATCCTTCAGTCATTCAAATGACTTCATTCTTCTTGGACTTTGGACAAGAACTCAGGACCCACCTAGTATGGGTACTCAGAAATGATGTGACACTGGCCCTTTCCGCTTACCAGAGGAGGGCAGCCACCCCACGTGACAAGTCAAGGAGCTAACTGAGCTGCTAACATGCTGTCATCCACAGGCAGTGGAATGGATGGAGCACTATAACACCCCTTCTCAGGCTTTGAGGTCATGGGCACCCTCATCTGGGCACTGCCTCATTCCCCTTGAGTTGACACACCTGGTCTGGCCACAGGCCCTGCACAGAGCTTGCTTCTATGTAGGCACCTGGAGAAGCCAGTCAGATCCCACACTTGCTCATTCATGTGATCCCTCCCGCAAGGTGTTGAGCATGGTGGGGCAAATAGGCCACCCTTTCCACAAGTTTAGCAAAGGGGTTGAGAAAAATCCTGCATTATTATCTTTGATATGTCTACCAGACACATGTAAAAAATATTAAATAAAAAGGGAATGGTTAAATAATTTGGGGTAGATTTACAGGATTGTGTATCCATATATAGCTGAGAACCTAAACAGACTATAGGTTTGTGTATAAAATATAAATAACTATCAGGGGAATTATCGAATGAATATATAATATCATTTAAGTTCCAAAATACATAAATTTTAATGATTTTTAAGATATATGTGCATTTAGTGAACGAAATGAAAAGCAATTTGATTTTTTAAGGAAGCAGTGATAGAAATTTTTTATGAGTTAGAGAGTAGGGTTTAGCTGGAAAGTAGAAAGTGATTTCGGCTCTTAGAGGAAAATGAAAGAGAATATTCTATTGTTTAGGGTAATAAAATCTAGGCTTAGAGTAGAGCCCTGAGAAATGGGAATTAGAACATATTCTAGAGGTAGTTCTAGATGTGTAGTGTTGGCCTAGTGTTGTGTAAGTGGGATTTAGAAAGTATGGTATAAGGGAGAATGTTGCAGGTAGGACTTGCAGAGAAGAGTATATGCCTTTGGTGCAGAGGCTAGACAAAACATAGGGTACAGTGGAGCTGTGGCCAGGAAGACAAAAGAAATCCTGATGCCCAGCTGTCCATCCAATCCTCTGTCCAGTCCTATCATGTTCACCTGCCAATGTGCTCCCAACAGCCATCACAATAGTCTATATGAGGGATCTTCTAGCAGGCGCAGCAGTGGGGATGCCTCTGAAACATGACATAGCCCCACCCTCCTAGAGAAGCTTTACATTCAAGCTGTGGAAGTTACTTATGTGCCAGTGCCAGCCCTCAGACTCCATACACTCAGGGGAGAATATTATATGGAGGATGCACACCATCTGTGGCTGTCAGGAGGACCTGCCACTTTCTCTGTCCATCCTTCACTTCCACTCCTAGGCAAGGAGGTCCAAACTTTATCACAGGCTTGATAGTACAGATGCAGGAATTCTGCATGGTGGAATCAGTAGTAGACTTTGCCAGCATAATAGAAGTAAATGAATTCCATGAGCCCCTCTCGCCAAGTGGTGCATAGGAAGCACTGTGGGTGCCAGCAGGTGCACAGCAAGCACTGGGATGTTCTCACTCTGATCTGCTTCCTGCACTGCCATGGGAAACACAGACATAACCAAGATGGTCACGTGGATGAACCAAGGATTGTCCTACTTGGGCCTTCTGTATGGTTAACCTTTTAAACTGGCCTCATCAATGGCAGCTTTGAGACAGACCCCGCCCATACAAGGATACGGTGAGGGAGGGTTTTAGAGACTGATCCAGTTCATGGGTGAAGCCACAGAGGCTGCCGCTACCTATTGTGGGTGACAGGCAAGCCTTCCCCATAGAAGATAATGGAAGATGTATAGATGGGCCAGGCCCAGTGAGGAAATTATACAGATGGTCTCCACCCATTGAGACTATGTTAGTTCCTTCTCATGTTGTTACAAATAAACGAGACAGGGTAATTAATAGAGAAAAGAAGCTTCATTGGCTCATGGTTCTGCAAGCTGTAAAGGAAGGATAGTGACTTTTGTTTCTCTGGAGGCCACAGGAAGCTTCCAATTAGGGCAGAAGGCAAAGAAGGAACAGGCAGTGTCAGATGGGCCAAGCAATAGCAAGTGGGAGATGTGCTACGTACTTTTAAACAAACATCACATGAAAACTCACTCACTATAACAAGGATAGCATCAAGGTTTATGGTGCTAAACAATTCATGAGAAACCACCCTCATGATCCAATCAACTCCTAAAAGTCCCCACCTTCAGCATTAGGGATTACAGCTGAACATAAGATTTGGGTGACAACACAGATCCAAACCATATCAGAGACCTTAGCAACAGTTCTTAACACAGTTAAAATCTAACTATAATTTAGATTTTTACAACAGGTTCTTATCACAAAAGGACCAGAGAGACAGTACATGACTCTGTCCACTGCATGGAGGGAAGAAACTCATAGAGAAGATATACTAAGGCTTCCTTAGAGACAAACCACAAACAACAGTGAAATCTGAGGGACAAGTCTCATCTAACAAGGGCTCTAGAGATATATCCCATTTACCAGGGGGGCCTAAGATGCAGTCTGTGATACAGGGAGAGATCTGAGAAATAAAAATCACAAGAGTTTATTTTTTGAATCTAAAGAGTTATCTATGGGAAGAGGAATCATAGGGAGCTTCGAAGTCATTGATATTATATTCCATTTTTGCATTGCTATAAAGGAATACCTGAGGCTGGGTAATTTACAGAGAAAAGAGGTTTATTGGGCTCATGGTTCTGCAGGGTATTCAAGAAGCATGGTGTCATATCTCCTTTTGCTAAGGATCTCAGGAAGCTTTCACTTATGGCAGAAGGGGAAGGGGAACCAGCTTGTCACATGGCAAGAGAGGGAGGAAAAGAGAAAGGGGAATGGTTCCACACTCTTTTAAATAACCAGATATCACATGAACGAATAGAGTGAGAACTCACTCAATACTCACCACAGGACACCAAACCATTTATGAAGTAACCAGCCCCATGACCAAATACCTTCTATCATAACCCATCTCCAACACTGGGGATCAAATTCCAACATGAGGTTCAGCAGGGACTTATATGCAAACAATATCAGAAATGTTCTATTTCTTATCCTGACTGGTAAATCCTTATGTGTTTGATGTGTTTGTCTTATTTTTATGCGTTATTTATGAATTGCTAATTCTTTACAGCTATAAAATATTTTATAATCAATCAGTTTTTGTTTTAAAAAGGGCATACTGTTGGAATCCTAAAACATGCAAGACAACAAGAAAGAAGGTTACTGATGAGGCTGTTCTAATAATCTAGGTAAAACATTGTGAAAAATGTTAATTTTGACTGATATTAGTGATGGATATGGATAGGGAAAAGTAATTAGGAGACAGAAGCAGTGGAACTTAGTGAGCAGAATGGCAAGCACATCAGGCAGAATTCAGTTAGAGAAGAAAACAGAAAATAAAATGATTGAGTATTTTAAAAGCAAAAAGATTTAATACAAACACGAAAAGGCTAAATGTTGATATTTTAGCCTGGACCTTCTGGAAGGACCACAAAAGCAACAGAGAGTTGATCTGCTAAATAAAGTACTGTCTCTGAGGCCACAACCAGAGCTGTATTCAGAAGCAAGCAGTAGCTATTGCTTCACCTGCCTTTCCCCAAAGCTGATGTCCAATAATTAAAAACGAGATCCGTAATTCTACATCTAACAAGTTTTACACCATTGCAATAGAGAAGGGGACATAAAATGCTGCCTCCAGAAAGTATCGCATTTCCAAATCTCATTTGTCAACAAGTACTACCCACGGCCACATGAAGATAGTTAATGTTTCATTTTCCTTCAAATTTTTTTGAGTGAAACTAATTAGGGAGACTTAATTCACAAGAAAAAGCCTGAAATTTATAGATGACTTATGCACTAGGATGTTCTTGCATTCATATAAAGAAATACCTGAGACTGGGTAATCTATAAGAAAAAATATTTAATTGCCTTATGATTCTGCAGGCTGTACAGGAAACTTAGCAGCATCTGCTTCTGAGGAGGTCGCAGGAAGCTTTCAATCATGGCAGAAGGCAAAACAAGAGCAGTCACTTCACATGGTGAAAGCAGGAGTAAGCAAGAGACATTAAAGAGGGGAGGTACCACACACTTTTAAATGACCAGAGCCAGAGTTCACTTATCACCAATGGGGTGCACCAGGCCAGTCATGAGGAATCCACTCTCCTGACCCAAACACCTCCCACCAGGCCCCACCTTCTACACTGAGGGTTATATTTCAACAGGAGATGTGGACTGTGACAAATATTACAACTAAACTTAGAAATGTGTTATTGAGCATGTTAGTCTCTCAAAAGGTAACATGGAGTAGAAATTGAGTAAGCCTGATCAAATCAAGTACAACAAAAATATTAAATAATATTAAAGGAGGATGGAACCCAGTGTATCCCAGGCTTCTGTTTTCAGCAACTGTGTAGATAGTCATGCCAGTCAATAAGGAACACAGTTTTATTTTTCACGGGAGACGTCTAAGATGATGATATAACTTAGGATAGTAATTTGACCTGGGGATACAATACATAGATTTTAACTAAAGTCTCATGAGGCAGATGTGATTACATGGTAAGAAGAAAATAGGCCCTGTGACTTAAAAAAATACCAACAGTTTTGGAGTAAGCAGAAGACAACTATTAGTTATGGAGCAAAGCTAAAATGTGTATTCATACCTATCTCACTCTTTGAACCTCATATTTTTATTGTTAATAAGCTGCTGTTTTTCACTTACATGGCAACATTTTTTATGTATAAAGATAATTCTGATATATATTAAATAATAGATAAGTTTTCAAAACCACTGTAACAAGGTCGTTGGTTTTGTTCATGTAAACACATCAATGCCAGAAACTGAATACTCTATAATAACAAAGGTTGCTGAAAGCTAAGAAGTTAAGATCTTAAATTCTGCCTCGGGGATGACGTAAAGTGATCATTACTTTATTTCATTTTGATAAATCTGAAACTTGGTAAGATTTATTCCAAGTGTTGAAATTTTAAGAGATGAAGAGCTGAGTAGATTTAATAATAAAGAAAGTGAGGCCAGGCGCGGTGGCTCACGCCTGTAATGCCAGCACTTTGGGAGGCTGAGGAAGGCAGATCATGAAGTCAAGAGTTTGAGACCAGCCTGACCAATATGGTGAAACCCCGTCTCTACGAAAAAATACAAAAATTAGCCAGGCATGGTGGCGTGTGCCTGTAGCCCCAGCTACTTGGGAGGCCGAGGCAGGAGAATAGCTGGAACCTAGGAGGTGGAGGTTGCAGTGAGCTGAGATTGAGCCACTGCGCTCCAGCCTGGACAACAGAGTGAGACTTCTCAAAAAAAAAAAAAAAAAGAAAAGAAAAAAAAAAGGAAAAAAAAAGGTGGATTGGTAGACCTTCCAGCTAAACAGTGTAAAATGGAAGAAACACTGTACCAGAAGCCAATGGTCTGAGTCAGCCCCAACACAACTTATTATCCCTATGCGCTTTACCACAAACATTCTCAATTATTTACTCACTTTAAATTTTCTAGATATTCTTAATACATGAAAAAAGAAAATACAGGATACATAGAGATTAACAAATAAGTCATCTTCGTTAATTATTTTATATGTTTTACTTAAATATTCTAAAGGTAATTTTTTGCTTTTTGGAGTCACATATATTTAGATTATAGTTTATCTCTTTGGAATTATACTCCCTATCCCAAAGTCATCTAATTGACGAAGAATCTCTTCCTCTACTTTTTTCTTCTTTCTTTTCTTTCCTCCATTTGCTTTGCTATGAGTGCTCTAACTACTCCAATACATTCAGATGTACTGAATGAATAAATAAAGATATAAATTTCAGAAGCCTCCATCAGCACAATTCACATTAACAACTACATTTTGGGTCACCTATCTGCCTCTATACTGTATTGTCAATTTCTTGCATCTATGTTTACTTTCTTCTTTTCTCTGTGTGTTCAGCTTTTGGTTGAGAAACTGAGCACAAATTTGATGTATAGAAATACTTGTCAAAAATGTCGCTAAATTGACTTAGATTGCAAATGCAAAGCAACAGAATAAGGAAATAAGTAGTATACAATTATTGAGAAAAGGAACAATTTCTATACTGACCATTAATAGAAGTGGTGAGTATAGAAGACCAGACGATGTCATATGGTAAAAGAGAGAGAGATTTGGAAAAAAGAGGGGAATAAAATTATAAAACCAAAACGGCCAGATAAATATCACCCTTTATCTGTTTGAACTTTAGTACTCAAAAGAGAGCTATTTTTATGAATCAAAAGAGAACTAACAAAAAATTGGTGTTTAATTATAAAAACATCCTATCAGACATGTTGCTAGAAATTCTACTCTCTGGGTAATTTGATGTATGATATGAGTAACACCATAAAATAATGTTGACTTTGCCTTCATGGTATTTCCCAAAATCTGTCTACTTATCTGTACTACAATTCCTAAGCCTCTAATCTAAGCTAATATGATATGTCACATAGAGTCTATGTGACCATGACTTATAGTTGATCTCGCTGTTTCTATTTATTATATCCTACATTATATTCTCCTCACTGCTGCTTGGGTGACCTGTTTTAAAAATTGAATGAACCTTCATAGCCATTGCAGTACATTGAGCTCCATAGAGAGTGTGCTGAAGCAAGTGAGAGCTAAATGGACACTGGGTGACTCTGTGCTTCTCTAATGCAAATAACTAAATGTGGGTGGAGAAGATTTTAAGACACTGAGAAGGAAAACGCCATCATATGCATTCATTGTGCAAGCTTGCCCTGAGAAGGACAAGAAGTACTTAGATGCTTCAGTAAATTTCTAAGTTCACGGAGAGGTGGAAGATCCCATCTACAAAAGAAAGAGAGAGAAATAAAAAAACATTTGACATTTGAAGACCTGGCAAAAGGCATACAAGGTATGCCTTGTGTCTAAAAGAAATACAAAACGATAGTCCTCCTAAAGGGAGATTAAAAAAAAAGAAAAAGTTCAAGGATTCCAATGTGCTCAAGAGGCTTCTTCCAGCTTTTTTTGTTGTTTTGTTTTCAGTATCACCAAAACTAAAAGAGAACACTCTGGTCTATTCATTGGTGATGTCGCAAAGAAACTTGGAGAGAGGTGTAATATCATTGTTGCAGATTGCAAACAACCTTATTTAAGGAAGACTGTGAAGATGAAGAAAGCATATGAAAAAGTAATTGTTGCATACTGAGCTAAAGTTAATTGTTGTATACTGAGCTTGATGTGGCAAAAATATGGGGCAGTCATCAAGGCTGAAAGAACAAGGAAAAAAGGGAGAGGAGGAAAAAGAAGAGAATGAGGAGGATGAGGAAACTGAAGATGATGAAGGTGATGACAAATAAGTAGGTGCTAGTACAGGTTAAATTGTGAAACACTTAACCTCCCTGTGCAAAACTCATTCCTCTTAAAATGAAATTTAATGTTGTGTAAGATTTATTTTTATACTGTAGAGTGAACATGCTATTAAATGTTCCTTTAGTTTTCTCCGGGTTGAATTTTCATTAGTCACTAACCTTTCCTAGTACAGTATGGAAATTTAAAGCAGATTTTTATTTGTGCACAGCACAAATCAGTTATATAGAGAGATGGTAGTTTTTTTAATTGCCAGTTGTCCTTGATACAGCTTATAGGAAATAGTTGTTCTGTTAACTGAATATTATTCTGTAATTGAAAATAATTGTAACTGTTTCATTGATGTTATATATGATTCCAAATAAATAAAACTGTTTTATTATTGTTGTTTCATTGGTCTGAAATTTTTCTTAAAAAAATTTTTTTTCTTTTATCCACTTATACTTTTAAGCATTCTTCGTGTTGCATATTGCTATCTCTTGGTTAATTTTAATTTGTAATTCCCTAAATTTTAATGATGTAGATTACTTTTACCTGAATTTACTATGAATATATTTTATTTGGCTAAGTTTATCTTCAAATAGTTTGCTTATTTTTCATTCTTGTCACAATATTTATGTTCTTATTATTTAGGGTTTATCATTCTGAATTCAAATCCTTTATCAGATAGGCACTTTGCAAATATTTTTCCCCAGTCTAATCCTTGACTTTTTTTTAAGTACCCCTTATTCTTTGGAATAGTGTCTTGCTTTTTTATTCACATACCAGTGTTGATTTTGTAAAGTAAGCAGCTGTTAACAGCAATGTTATTGGCAATCGTTGCTCACTTTACAAAAGTTACCAAGAGAATCAGCTTTGCATACACCAGCAAAGGTTTTCTCCATTCAGTTGCACTAATAAAATAGGTTGACTATGTGGACTTTGTAATAGTTGATTTACTTGTGCTAATTTCAAACATGCCAGCAGAAATGAAAACTGACAAATATTGTCCAAAGTACTTCTCAAACTCACAGGTTCCATAACTCAACATACTTCATACTGCCTTGGATATTATCATCCGTAAAAACTTATCCTTAACTCTACCTTAGTTATAAAAGAACAGAAGTAGTACAAAGAAGACAAGCAACTGAGAAAGGGTGGGTGAATATTTATCAGGCCAATATTTCCTAACCCACAGACACCTGTGAAATTCAGTCAGCCAGGCTCTTAATTAAAACCTTAATTTTCCCTGAAAATCCATTGAATTAATGCATTATTATCAAAGCCCTTAAGTTACTATATAGGTAAAAATAATTGCAATTACATAGAAGAAATGTAAGCATGCAAGAAAATGTTTCTATTAAATTTAATTGGACAATTAATATGTTGTTATATTTGAAAATATCTGATATTTGTAAATCTTTTAAAAAGGACCATCAAAAAATGCTTCCTCCACAGAGATAGTCACTGTTTTCTTCTTAGTTTAGGTAGACTTCACATCTTTGCTGTACTGAAATTTTCACACAAAGATCATGGTGTTTATTAATTTTTCAGTTCATCTATAAATTTGTATAATTACATATCTAAAATTTGTGTATATTTCTTGTTAGTTTGCTTTCTAATCATTTAAAATGTTTGGTTTTGTTATTAATAGGTCAGTTTTTAAATTATATCTGAATATGAATGCAACTGATTTTTACACTTTTTTGCACAACTCTGTCAATACATAACTGACTTTTCACATTGCTTTTGAGTATTTTACTGTTTCTCATTATTCCCAATAGTTTGTCAACTGATTTTTTATTTCCAAATATATCTCTTGTTTTCTAAATCCATCATTCTTTCTCATCTTATTGAGTTGGCTAAGGCTAGACAGCCAAGGTTGAATAATAGTAGTGATAACACGTATTTTAGTCTTGCTCCTTTCTTTAACGAGCATTTTCTAATGTATTATTTATTACTGAGCAAAAATTTTTTAGATCTTATTTATAAGCTAAAATCAGTCATGTTCCAAGTTTTTTTTGTTTTCTTTAGTTTTTGATTTTGCAGTAGTATTAAATTTTATCAAATGCCCTTTGGAGAAAGATATTTATTGATATAATTTCATTATTTTTATTTAACACTTTTTCTAGTCAAGTACATGGGAACATTTTCTACATTTAACTTAGCTCTATATTCTTCAATAAATCTCATTTGGTTATGATATATTTTAATGCATTGCTTGATTTAATTCATTAATATTTCAACTGGAATGTCTGTATTCAGAATTATAAGTTACTTAGACAATAGTTACTCTTTTCTTAATATCATTTAGTACATTCACAGTGTTATGCCATCAGCAACTATAGGAAGTTCCAAAATGTTTTCATCACTCTCTCTCTCTCTATATATATATATATATATATGTGTGTGTGTGTGTGTGTGTGTGTGTGTGTGTGTGTGTGTGTAGTGTGTGTGTGCATGTATATATGTGTGTGTGTGTGTATATATATATATATATATATATACCCATTATGGGCACTCATCATTTTCCTTTTTCCTATCCCCTGGCATCCACTAAACTGCTTTCCTAGTCTGTATATTTATTTAATTCTGAATACTTTATGTAAATAGAGTCATACGATATGTGACCTTTTGTGTCTCCCTTCGTTCTCTTAACATGCCTTTGAGGTTTATCCATGATGGAGCATTTATCAGTACTTCATTTCTTTTTATGGATAAATAATACTTTATGCACTTATCTGTTAACAGACTTTCTGGTTGTCTCCCTTTTTTGGCTGTTGTGAATAGCAATACTATAAACATTTGTGCACAAGTGTATGTTTGGGAACTTGTTTTCAGTTCTTTTGAATATGAGCCTAAAAGTGAAATCGCTGGGTTATATAATTCCACATTTAACTACTTGAAAAAATATCAAATGTTCCACAGTGGTTGAATCATTTAACCATCACCAGCAACACATGAGAGTTTCGGTTTCTCCATATTCTCCCTAACGCTTGTTAGTTTTAATTTTTTTGATATAACTATCCAAGTGGGTATGAAGAAGTATCTCACTGTGGTTTTTATTTGCATTTTTTTACTCAATAATGATTCAAACAGCTTCTAAGGTGCTATTGGTTATTTTCATATATTCTTTGGAGAAATGTTTATTCAAATCTTTTGTTTATTTAAAAAAAAATAATTTTTGTAGAGATGAGGACTTGTTATGTTGTCCAGGCTGGTTTTGAACTCCTAGCCTCAAGAAATCCTCCAATCTTGGCTTCCTAAAGTTCTGGAATTACAAGCATGAGCAACTGTACCAAACCTCTTTGTTCACTTCTTAAATTGAGTCATCTGTATTTTTATTGTTGAGTTTTTGTACAAGTTATCTATATATCTGAATATAAGAACCTTATTAGATATATGATGTGCAAATACTTGTATCATTCTTTATGTCTTTCTGCTCTCTTGAGAGTGTTCCTTAATGCACAAGAGATTTTTTTTTTCATTTTGATAAAGCTCAATGTGCTTGTTTTTCTTCCTTTTGTTGCTTTTGAATTCAGTGTCAAATCTAAGAATTAATTATGAAATCCAAAGCTATGAAGATTTACCTCTATATATTCTTCTAAGAGTTTTATACTGTTAGCTCTTATTTTAGGTCATTGGCCCATTCTAAGTTAATTTTTATACATAGTATAAGTTATGGATCCAACTTTGGCCTTTTACATTTCACTATATATCTATTTTCCAAGCACCATTTGCTGAAGGGACTATTTTTTTTTCCATCAAATGATTTTAGTGCTTTGTTGAAAAATCAATCAAGCAAAAATGTGATAATTTATTTCTAGATTCTCATTTCTATTCTGTGGCTTTTATATCTCCTTTTGCCAATATCACACTGCTTTTTTCACTATCGTTTCATAGGAAGTCTTGAAATTGGCAAGCGAACAGCTTTGTTATTGTTTTTTCAATATTATTTTGGTTACTGAAGGCCCTTGGCAATTTTATATTAGTTTGAGGTTTGTTGTTTCTTCCTTTCTACAAAAAAGGCCATTGATATTTTGAGAAATGTTGCCATCTAGGTTCGCATCTCTATTTTTTATCATTAGGCTCCAAGAGCAGAAGTGGTCTTTACTCATTTGGGCATTTTGTAAAATTGAGATAAGAGAAAACATTATCTCATACTCTGAGTCTTCTGTTAGGTAGCAATGTAATATTAGTTAATCCTCATTGCATAGGCTATTTAAAAAAAAATTATTTGCTCTCACCTCCTCATTTCTCCTTCTCTCCAATTATCATTTAGTTTTACCCAAACATTCTCACCTTTGAAAGAAACATTAGCTGTGACCACTGAACTTGTCCAGGTTACCAGCAGCAATGCTAGTCTAACAAGTTCTACCTCCATAGTCCATTTCCATTCCTCATGAGGTTATTTACGTATCTACCAAAATAGTCAGCTACCCTGATGGAACATTCAGAGAGAAAAAAAAAATCAGCAAGAAATACCTCACTTGAACAACACTCTAGACAAAACTGACCTACCAGTAAAAAATTTAATTTCTTTCAATAGAAGAAGAATGCACATTCTTGTTAAATGTACACAAAATATTCTCCAAGATATATCACATGTTAGGTACCAAAAAATGTCAAAACAAATTTGAGAAGAAGAAAATAATTATAAATATCTTTTCAGACAATGATAGAACAAAAATAGAAGGTAGTAAAGTGAGAAAATTTTTTAAAATTATAAATATGTTGAAAAAAGACAGCATTCTTTTGAATTTGGTCAAACAAAAATCAAAAGGTTATTTTAAAAATATCTTGAAACAAATAAAAACACAGCTTACCAAAATGTATGGGATGCATCAAAAGCAATACTAACAGGAAAGTTTATAGTAATAAGTGTCTACATTTAAGAAGCAAGCAAGCAAGAAAAAAAGATTTAAACTAAACAACCTATATTTACACCTCAAGGAACTAGAAAGAAAAGAGCAAACTGAGTACAAAGTTAATAGAAGTATATAATAAACATTCGAGTAGACATAAATTAATAAAAGAATTAGAAACAATAGAAATAAATTAATAAAACTGAGTTGGCTTTTTGGAAAAACTAAAATCAGAAAACTTGCATTTACACTAAAAAAGAGAAAAAATTCCAATAAATAAAATTAGATATTTTTCAAAATAAATTACAATAAATGGCTCAAGAAAAAAAATCATAAAATATTTCTGTGAATAATTATATAACAACACATTAGATCATCTAGAGAAAGTGGATAAATATCCAGACACATGAAAACTACTGAACACTCCAATAACAAATAAACTTTAATTAGTAATTTAAAACCTTCCAACAAAGAAAAGTCAAAGATGAGATGGTTTTACAGCTGAATTCTATAAACATTCAAAGAAGAATTAATATGAATCTCTTAAAAAATTTTCCAAAATAATTTAAGAAAAACTTTCAAACTTACTTTTTGATGTCAGCATCATCCTGATACAAAAAGAAGACAAACAAGCCATGATAAAATAAAACTACAGGCTAACATCTCTGATGAATATAGATCTAGAAATTTTAATAAAATCCAAAAAAACCAAATTCAACTGCACATCAATAAGATTATACATTATAACCAAGTGAGGTTTACCCTTGGAATGAAGGTTAGGTAAACATACATAAATTAATCAATGTGATACACCACATTAACAGAATCTAAGATACAAAACATATCATCTTCTCAATAGATATAGAAGAAAGCACTTGACAAAGTTCAACATCTATTCATTAAAAAAAAAAAAAAAAAAAAAAACAACTCGGCAAAGCAGATAATGAAAGAACTTTCCTCAACATAATAAAGACGATTTATGAAAACCCAAAGCTAACTTTATAATCAATAAAGGGACACTGTACATTTTCACTCTTAGATTCAATGCAAGGCAGGAATGCCCACTCTTGCCATTTTTATTCAACATAGTACTGGAAGTCCTAGCTCAAGCAATTGGGCAAGAAAAATAAACAAAAGACATCCATATTGGAGAGGAGAAGTACAATTTTTACTGTTTGCATATTCCCTAATTCTATATTTAGAGAACCCTAAAAACTCCATTTTAAAATCTCGACCATACTAATAAATGGATTCAGTAAAGTTGCAAGATTCAGAATCGTCATACAAGTCAATAGAGGTTTTTTTTTACACCAGAAACAAACTATCCAAAAGGAAATCAAGCAAATAATCCCACTAACACAATATACAAAATAATAAAAACTGAAGAATAAATTTAAACAAAAATATGAAAGATTTGTACACCAAAAACCATAGATCACTGATGAAGGAAATTAAGGAAGACAGAAATAATTAGAAAGATAGTCTATGATCATAAATTCTATGATCATAAATTAGAGCAATTAATTCGGTTAAAATGTCCATACTGCTCAATACAATTTACAGATTAAATTTGATATTCATCAAAATTCAAATGACACTTTTGGCAGAAAAATAAAATAAAATTTTCAAAGTTGTATGGAACCACATAAGTCCCTAAGTAGCCAAAGCAATCTTGGGGAAAAAAAAAATTGGAGGCATCGCATTTTCTGATTCCAGTTTATATTACAAAACAATAGTAATGATACTAATAAAGAAAAATAGTGGAACAGAAAAGTGAACCCAGAAATAGATCCACACATGTATAATCAACAAACCTCAACAAAAGTGCCAAGAATACACAACAGAAAAATGATAGTCTCTCCAATATGGTACTTGCAAAACTGAATATCAATATGCCAAAGAATAAAATTGAATGCTTATCTTATGCAATATAAACAAATACAAACTGATTAAATATTTAAAAGTAATACTTGAAATCATGGCACTTCTGGAGAAAAACATGGAGGAAAATCTCCATGATATTGTTCTTGTTGATAATTTTTGGGTGGAGTATAATGCCAAAAGCACAGGCAACAAAAGCAATAATAATAATAAGAAGAAGAAGTATGTGAGACTGTCTCAAAGTAAAAAGTAAAAAGTTTATGCACATACAAGAAAACAATTAACAAAATGTAAAGGGAACCTATAAACTGGGAGAAAATATTTGCCAACCATATATCTTATAAGGGGCTAATAAAGAAAATATGTAAGGAACTTAATGCCATTCAATCACAATAGACAAACAAACAAAGCAGATAAAAATGTGGGCAAAAAACCTGAACAGACACTTTTCCAAATAAAACATACAAATGATCAACAGATATATAAAAATGTTCTCAAAAACACTAATCATCAGAAATATGTTAATCGAGACCACAATAAGGTCTGGGTGTGGTAGCTCATGCCTGTAATCCCAAGCAATTTGAGAGGCCAAGGCAAGGGGATTGCTTGAAGTTTAAAACCAACTTGGGAATCAGTGAGATTCCATCTCTACATAAAATTAACATTTAAAAAAATGCTAAAAACCATAGTGAGATATTACCTCATATCTGTTATGATAGCTATTATAAAAAAGACAACGGATAAGTTTGGCAAGGATGCGGATAAAAGGGAATGCTTTTACATTGTTGGTGGGAGTATAAATTGACACAGCCATTAGAGAAAACAGTCATAGGTTACTCAAAAAGATAAAAGTAGAACTAACATATGATCTGGTAATCCCACTTTTGGATATATATCTAAAGGAAACGAAATTAATGTCTGGAAAAGGTATCTGTTTCTTCATGTCCATTGCAGCATTTTTCCCAATATAAAAGGTATGGAAGCAATCTATGTATCCAACAGATGAATGAGCAAAAGAAATTATAGGTATATAACTGTATAAATACAGAAATAAGGAAATGCTAACATTTGTGGCAACATGGCTGAAATTGGAGGACATTATACTAAGTGAAATAAACAAAATAGAGAATAAAAAAATACTCCATAATCTCACTTACATGTTAAATCTAAAGAGTTGAATTCATTAAAGCAGGGAGTTGAATGTTGGCCTTCAGGGGCCTGTGAGTGGGAAGTAATAAGGAGATGTGAATTAAAGCGTACAAATTTTAGTTACATAAGATGAGTGAGTTCTGTAAATCTATTTTACAGCATGGTTACTATAATCAATAACACTCTATTGTATACCTGAAATTTAGTAAGAGAATAGAACGTCGGTGTTTCACCACAGAAACAAACGGTAACTATATGCAGTAATGGTTATGCTTGACTGCAGTAGTCATTTCCCAAAGTATATATATATGTATATTTATATGAAACCTGTAAGGGTAGCCGAGAGAAAGGAGAATAGATCCAAAGTCAGGCACGAAAGTTTTATTAACCCATCAGGCTGCTCCATGACAGTTAGAGGAGGCAATCCCAAGCTTACAAGACAAGGGTTTTTATGGGGTGAGAGGGCTATAAGGGGGTGTCAGGTAACAGGCAAAGAGATAGTTTGTTAAATTGCAACAGACCTACAATACATCATCCTGTGACTTTTGTGGTGGCAGTCTTTTTTGAAAAAAAGACAGAAACCAGGATTTTTTATAGGTATGGGTCAAACAGTAATTTACAAGTATGGATAACCAATATATGTTTTCCTTGTCCTCCCTGGAGCTTCCCCCCTGCTGCACCAATAGCTGTAATTCGGCTTTGTTTAATTGTAGCCGTCTGGCAGCTGTGATGCGACACCTAGGTAGGGGTTTAGGAATGCAGCTGCAGAGCAATCAGAGGGGGGTGGGGTCCGCCTGCGTGGAGGGAGTTTTCTGAGACAGCATGGCTCTTCCGTCACAAAAACATCAAATTATATTTTAATAAAGCTGTTACTTTAAAATTACAGGTAAAGAAATAGTGTGCTATCTTAACCTCTAAGAAATACAGCTATATTCCCTGTGAAACCCCAATTTTTCCAGATGGAGGAAGGTATAATCTACCCTATAAGAACCTTAGGAATTCTGACATGAAAATTTAAAAATATATTTATAGTTCTCTGATTAGGTGCCATCCCTAATTCCTGAACCACAGTTGTAGCTTTGGACCACTATATTCAAGTACATAGGAAGAAAAAAGAGAGTTGAAAGTGATATGGGGAAAAATATCATAATCGTAACAACATCCTCACCATGCCCTCTCCATGGCAAAATTTGTATTGTCATACCAGTATCCTAGCTCACTTCGTTTTGCCAAGGTTTTCCAGAAAAGTAGAGGAATTTATCTAATGCGAATCCTTCCCTAATTTAATTTAATTTAATTTTTTTTTTTTTTTTTTTTTTTTTTTGGTAGAGATGGGAGCTTAGTCTGTTGCACAGGCTGCTCTTGAACTCCTGGGCTCAAAGGATCCTACCACACTGGCCTCTCAAAGGGCTGGGACTACAGGCATGAGTCACTGAAGCTAGTTTTCACTGTGATTTTCAGTGTGAACAATGTTTATGAAGAATTCATGTATGTATCTTCCATTTTAGACAGAAAATATTTCAATTGCCCATTGTAATTCTATCTCAAACCATTATTTTGAGAATAATATACAGCATGTTTCCATTTAAGGTAAGTTTTTGCTCATTGTTGGACATTATAAACTGGAAAATATGCCTCTTGCCATGAAAAACAAAACAAAACTAGTAATCCAAATTGGAACAAAACTTCTGTTCCATGCATTTTGTATTTTGAGTATTTGCATCTGCCACTGGACATCTGAAGCTATGTCCAGAGTAAGGGTCTATTCCTGTCAAGACCCATTTATAATGCTACATTACTATTGACCTTGGTCCAGTGTAATTCACTTACTATTTGTGGGATATTGCTGCCAGAGAATCTGCCTCTTAGACATCCAAACTCTGTTTCTTTTCTTCACAGACAAAACAATTCCTGTTGGCATTTTGTGCCTCAGAGGGTGCAGTAAATATATATCTAGATTTGGCTCACCTCTGGCATTGCTTCAAGACTCTAATGTCCATTCATTTTATGAACCCAAGTGGCCACATCAAACAAACATACCAACATACCTACTTGTTGATTCCAATGACTTTCTGATTTTGAAAGGTGTTTTATTTTTTTCTGACGAGCATTGGCATATCCTAGGTTAATGTGCCTTTTAAATTCCCATAGTTGTTTCCATAGGGCCATGCTCCATATTTTCATCCCTATTATGGTCCAGTTTTTTTTTCCCCCATCTATCTGATGATATGCTGGGCCATTGGCCACCAGTCAATAAAAACCCAAACATATAAGGTGATAAAGTTTGTATATTTGTTCCCCCCAAATTTCATGTTTAATTGTAATCCCCAGTATTGGAGGTAGGGCCTGGTGGGAGCTGTTTGGATTGAAAAGGACATATAACTCATGAATTAGTTCTGTCTTTATGATAGTGAGTTCTTATGAAATCATGTCATTTAAATGTGTGTGACACTTCCCCACTACTGTCTCACTTCGCTCTTGTTCCTGCTTTTAGCATGTAACATGTCTGCTCCCTCTTTGCCTTTCAACATGAGTGTGAGCTTCCTGAGGCCTCCCTGGAAGCTGACTCCATTCTAACTACTGGAAGATAAGGAGTGTGGGGGCCAAAAGGGCCCCCCTAAGAATTCTTTAAAGTATAACTAACATGAAGCAGACTGATTAATTGGAGAAAAGGCATATAAAATTAACTAACATGTACACATGGAACCCTTCTTTTTTGGAGGCAGGGTCTTGCTGTCACAAAGGCTGGAGTTCAGTGGAGAAATCATAGCTCACTGTAGCCTTGACCTCCTGGGCTCCAGCAATCCTCCTGTCTCAGCACCCCAAGTAGGTGGGAATATGGGCATGCACCACCACTTCTGCCTATTTTCTTTTTTTAAAACTTTTGTAGAGATGTGTTCCCCCTATGTTGCCCATATATGTGTGTATATATTATATATGTGTGTATATATTATATATGTGTGTATATATTATATACATATATATATATATATATTGCTAAAAGCCCTCTAAAGCCCAGACAAGAATTTTTGCCTGCATATACCTATATGAATTTGGTTAATTTATCTCTTCTCAAGGTCCTCAAATAACAAGGTTTATGAGCCTACCCAAAAGTGGAACTTTTAATTTATCACAGTTCAGGAAACCTGTCAAGGAAATGTGTACAAGGTCCAAGACCAACACTTCCAAGGGACTTTTATCAGTTCTATAAAGTCAATATCAATTCCTCAAAGTAGTCAGAACTGAAACTATGCCAGTCCATTTAAAGTCTTGGTAAAATAACCAGGGTCTCCAATGGCTTCCTGTAGAAAAGAAAACAAATTCTTAATAAAGTCATGTAAATAACTATATCGACATTATATTGACATAGATTAAAAATACTCATAAATAGTTTTAAAATTCTGGAGAAATCAGGTAAAAAATAGGATTCAAATTTTGCTCATAGTAGCATACTTTACTCAATTGTTAGAATCTCCAAATATCTCAAAGAAAAAAAAGCTTTCTTGAATCTGAAACACAAACAAAATGAATCAACAATGTTTCAAACAAAAATGTTGTAAAAATTATTTAACCAATGTCTGGACTAGTAAATTACATAATATTATTTTCATTTTCTATTAGTTCAGTCCATGCAATTAAGTCCTGTGTTACTCAACATTTGGCCAATAATCATCATGCACACATCACCTTTCCAATGAAATTATTGTAAGTTTTTTCTCTTATCTAGTGGCACAATCTTCAAAGTTATCAGAAACCTGCTTTCAAGAGTACCTGTCAGAATCCTTTTCATGAATTCCCCTAAAGAAGCAAGATTTGGGCTGCAACTAATCATAAACCGCTTTTTTGGGGAAAAATCAAAGTAAAGCAATAATAGTTGGTTGACAATAAAAGTCTTATAACAGTTACAGTTAAAGACACAATTAAAAAGGAAATTTTGCTATTTCTACGGGACAAAGCAATTTAACATATACTAAGGCATAAGAATTTTAGGGATGTCACACAATTTTGGAACAGACGTTAACTACACATTTGTATAAATATAATTCACAGAAAGTTAAACTCCATTTCATGTTTGACAAAGCTTCCTGAATGATTTGACATATTAAATAAGCCGTATATGGCTCTCTTGGACTTCAGGAACACTGATATCCAAAAACAAATAATTTGAAGTCAAAAGACAATATAGAAGTTGAAATTTTGATTTTAAAATTATAATATCTGAGATTTAAAACACTTGATATCAAAAACTTGGGTTACATGTTACTGTAAAATTAGTCATTCACTGAGCCAAAATTCAAAGATTTAAAAAGAAAAAAAGAAAACCTTTATTTATTGGTAGAAAGGAGTCAATTTTCAAAAAAATAAGAGCTGATCAAGATGGTAGGAAGCCAACTGAATCTGTCTCTCCCTCTCCAACTTTATCTTCTTTTTTTTTGCAGTTTACTGAAAAGGTACACAAAATTTTTTATTATCACTTATTAATACTACATTAAGATTTTGTTCAAAGGGTAAAACCAAATTCTACCTTTGCATTAGTGTATAAATGCTAATGCTAGTTTTCATAAAATCTCATAAAACGAATTTATACAATATCAGTTTGAACAAAAGGTAAGACTATCATAAACCTTTATAAGCTTTTATAATTTTTCCAGTTCTTTCTTTACTAACTTTGTATATCTATTCACTTTTAACCATCATTATTTCTCCAATTAAAAAATAATCCTTTAAAACCTCTTTCTTTTCCCTTAAAAAAAATTTCCCATGCATTTTTTTTTTTTTTTTTTTGAGACGGAGTCTCACTCTTGTTACCCAGGGTGGAGTGCAATGGCGTGATTTTGGCTCACTGCAACCTCCATCTCCTGGGTTCAGGCAATTTTCCTGCCTCAGCCTCCTGAGTAGCTGGGATTACAGGCACATGCCACCATGCCCAGCTAATCTTTTGTATTTTTAGTAGAGACGGGGTTTCACCATGTTGACCAGGATGATCCCGATCTCTTGACCTCGTGACCCACCCGCCTCGGCCTCCCAAAGTGCTGGGATTACAGGCTTGAGCCCATGCATTTTTATAAACTTTTTACCCGAAACACATCTAACTTTTAAAATTTGCTTTGTATACATAATTGTTTTTGTTATATTTGGCAGTTTTAACTGCATTTATTTGTTACAATATTAACTCTAAGTGATTCTTGTTTTTCGTGAAAAACCTAAGAGGTAAGAAATTGTAATTACATGTCACATGCAGAGCGCAGGACAAAGGACAGAGCTGCGGATAATACCTGATCCTTCACAGCATAGATAGGAGGCACAAATAGGCCAGGGACAATTCCATATGTCCCCAGGCACTTCTATGACAATTTGTGTAGCTCCTAGAATGTAATGGCTCTTAGATGGACAAGTTAAAGAATTAGCAAAAATGTCACAGAAGTAGTTTATGACCTTAAAATAGCAAAACAGCATCTGACCTGCCTGACCAATTTAGATCAAATGTCTGTGTTAAATTTTGAAGATATTTATTTTTATTTTACCAATAGTTTTAAAACAATCTTTATTCACCAAAGATGACTAAAGTCACATGAACTAAAAGTGATTTAAGTTAAAGTTTCTATTTTTTCTGGTAAAATATTTAAGTACTTAGATTTTTCTTTGAGCCAATTTATTAGAGCTCTTTCATATATTTTGATAGTGAAACATCACATATACATAACATGTATAAACATATAGACATGAAAACACACAGAAGCAGATGTTACAGGTTTATAAGGTTCTTTATTTGTCAATTTTTAAATAATTTTTTTATTTGCTGTTTTCATTACCTGTTCTATTGCCCTACGCAATTATTAGCTAGACTACCCTAATTTTTGTGTTTTTAAAGCATAACTCTTAGGTGAGACAATGTAGAAAATGTACATCTCAAAGCATGTAGAGTGACAGAATGTAAGCCTTTTAAAGACGTTTGGGTGGGTTATAGGATGATTTTAAAGTGGATTCCAAGGTAACATAAAATCATAGAAATTTATCACAAGATTTTATAAAAAGAACAGTTTAATTCACATAGTTTTCAATTTAATCTCAATGTTACAACTGGTTCACTGATTACAAAGCCATTATATACACCAAGGTCAAGTTTTTTAATAATACAAGTAATTTCTCGGACCACCCGCCCTCCACACACACACACACACAAAAGCTAAAGAGACAAGGTAATGTAATCCAAAAGAGACTAAAGATGATAAAAAATGAAAAATAAATAAACAAAAATAAATATTAATAAGAGAACAGTTTTCAAGAAAGAAAGTGAGCAAAGATACCAACAACATCATTTTTTAAAAGTTTCAGCCAATTAAAAAAAAATTCCCCCAACGGGATCTAAAAAGATAAAATATATAAAGGCCTTTTACATTGTTAAGTAAAGTTTAGCTTAAAGTTGCTTCTTTACATATTTTAAGTCCAGCCTAAATTATTTTCTGTACATTGTGAACTATAGCAAGTGGAGGTGTAAACAGACCACAGGCCACACCTGTGCCAATCACTGAGTTTTGGCCAATCATATGTAGCGAGCTATTTGAACCATGTTCAAATAAGGAAATATCAAGCTATATCCAACCCAGTTGTTCCTGTACCTCACTTCCATTTTCTGTACATCGCTATTCTTTTTCTATTTGTAAATCTTCTTTCACCACCTGTCTGCTCTGGAGTCTCTGAGCCTACCCTGGCTCAGAAGGCTGCTGGATTCATAAACTGTTCATTACAAAATTAATTTTTTAGAATTTAATTCAGCAGAACATTTCTTTTATCAGACAGTGTCAAAAGCAGGGTCCGAAGTAAAATTCCCCACAAACCCTAGGAGTTCAGGGTGACTAAAATGAGGTAGCTGCAGGACCCATTGCGTCCATGATCTCTTAGAGCAGCTGGGGATTATGGTAAGTTCTTGCTGAGATTTCAGAGCTCTACAGATTTGTGTTTTGAGCTGTTCAAATTTCTTTGAGAAAATTTCTGATCCAAACTGGGTTTAGAAGTTGCAACAGAAACTGGCCTGGGTCCAAGGTTGAATTAGATCCAGTAATTAACTGCCTTGGTTCCAGTTAGAGTCCTCTTACATCTGACTGGGTCAGAAAGAAAGTGGTAATAAGTGATAATATTTTAGGAAGTGTGGTATTTGGCTTTTGAAAATTCACAGGGATTTTTATGTTCTACCCGTCTGTTTCATTTTTACTACATGCTTAGGTAGGAAAAAAAATCACTGGCTATGTTAATCAAGGGAACCTGAGAGCAAAGCTAATACCTTAGGTAAAAATGGGATCCTTAATTTCCGAAGAGATGAGTTGTTTTTTTTTTTTTGTGGCTCATACATGCAGAAGTGTTAGGCCCCAGAAGCACCAAAGTCTCACAGAAATAGCAAAATCTTACTAAAGATAACTTAGAGTGGAACGTTCCAAATGAACAAAACGGCACTGAAGTGCATTTGGAAATGAGAGTTCCCACATGAGTCCTATCTAGAGATGACTCTTGATATGCAGAAGTTTCTAAAAAGATTTTAGTACTTTTATTTAAAGAGTTTATGAAAGGCAAATAAAAAGCTAAGTGACTAATTGATTAAATAAATCCAGTCTACTAACCTTTCAGCTTAGTTGCTATCCTCATCCAAAGGAAATAGACTGCAGCACTAATTGGCAGACTTAGGTTAAGTAATGGGGTACATTATGCATGGGTAAAAGGTGGAATTGGGTTAGAGACCATCCCCTCAATAAAGTCTCTGTTAAAAATAGATTTGGAACTATGGGATGTTAACTGCTATTCTCTTTGGATTAATCTGCCTTTTACGTTTTTCTGACAGCTAGGGTGAAAGGATTAGGCATAAAAGGGACCATGGAACATGGGGAACTTTTTCTATTAAAAAATGAAATCTTGAGAGCAGATGTGATTGCTGGAAAAGATCCCTTTGTGACCGACAAGCAGCTACCTGAACTTTTGATTCAGTATTGCCGCATTGAATGGGTCTTTCTTTGGCCTCCCTGAGCTCCTTGCCTTTCCCACCCTACCACAGGCAATGCTTTTTTTTTTTTTCTCTCCTTTCCCTTTTCTATCTTTTCTGTTACTCATGGCGGCCACCTTGCTCAGAGACCACATGTTAAATCCCCTTCACAATAACAAAGACTTGGAATCAATCCAAATGCCCATAAACCAGAGACTGGATAAAGAAAATGTGGCAAATATATACCATGGAACACTATGCAGCCATAAAAAAAGATGGGTTCATGTCGTTAGCAGAGACATGGATGAATCTGGAAATGATCATTCTCAGCAAACTGACACAAGAACAGAAAATCAAACACTGCATGTTCTCACTCATAAGTGGGAGTTGAACAGAGAGAACACATGGACACAGGGTGGGGAACATCAAACCATGGGGCCTGTCAGCGGGTGGGGGACTAGGGGAGGGATAGGGTTAGAAGAAATACCTAATGTAGATGATGGGGTGATGGATGCAGCCAATCACCATGGCACGTGTATACCTATGTAACAAGCCTGCATGATCTACACATGTACCCCAGGACTTAATATAATAAAACAACTAAGTTAATTTTTAAAAAAATCTTCTGGTGGGAGGTTGGATTAAACATGACAGGGCCACACTGGGGGCAAGTTTGAGCCTTGCCAATTTGATATTGGGTGCAGAGCAGAGTGGCTAATGTTTGTAATTCATCACATGTATTTTACTGTGGCCGAAACTGAAAATGTTAATTTGGTTACCCCATGCCGCCCTTTGGACAGCATCTTACAAAATTGAGAGGGTTTTGCCTGTGGCTTCATGAAACAGAAAAATATATATATATATATTTTATGTTGTAGCTTGGCCTCCAGAGCTTTAGTTGTGGCTGCTCAGGAAGGGGCAGGTGAGAAGCTTGGCATGCCGGCAAAAGGGTAAGAATTTCTTACCGGTCAGACTTCTGGCCTCTTTCTCTCTGTGCAAACTGGTTGAGTGAATGGTAAAAACAAATCACTGTTTATCTCCTCTGTAAAGTTTTGATTAATGTGAAAAAGAATTCTGAGGCTATTTTTAAGCTATAGCATATCTGGTGTGCTTTGTGTGTCTTTCTTTATGGTTCTGTCATAAAGAAAATACCTTAACACAGAATACAGTTCATATCTTTTGTAGGGACATGGATGAACCTGGAAACCATCATTCTCAGCAAACTGATGCAAGAACAGAAAATCAAACACCGCATGTTCTCACTCATAGGCGGGTGTTGAACAATGAGAACACACGGACGCAGGGAGGGGAGCATCACACACTGGGGTCTATGGGGGGGAACTAGGGGAAGGACAGCCGGGGGTGGGGAGTTGCGGAGGGATAACATGGGGAGAAATGCCAGATATAGGTGATGGGGAGGTAGGCAGCAAACCACATTGCCATGTATGTACCTATGCAACAATCTTGCATTTTCTTCACATGTACCCCAAAACCAAAAACACAATAAAATATATATATTTTTAAAAATGGCTTACCACCTTTTTGAGGATACCTCATACACTCCTGGTTGAGTCAGAACCTTAGTTGAGCCTTGTTTGTTTCACTTCCGAGGTTACTTTTGGTGAAGTTAAAAAGCCAGAAATATTGACTATTTGGCCTAGGTAAAGTAGTATAATAAAGAATTTAAAGGGACAGTTTCTTACAGAGTGCTATGGTTAAAAGTCGACTTAATTAACAGTGGATATACAAGCTATATGTGTATTTAAAACGCCTTTATGGTTTTTTTTTTCCCCCTTGTTGAATTTTATTTTTGTGAAGAAAAAAAGGGTTTATTTTCTTCTCAGTCAACTGAGTTTTTTTCTCCATTTTGTCTTTTTGCTACTCAATGTACACAAGAGAGGACCTAACATAACTTCTAATAACCTGGGACTCCTTGGGAAAAACAGAGAAGGCTCCATCAATCCCATTTCAGGATAAATCTGTTTTCCTCTTCAAACTCCAAGAATTGAAAGTGGATAGATCTCTCTCAAAATCTAAGGCTGTTTTGTTTGGCATTGTGTTATTTCATGGTTTTGAGGTTTGGGGATATTAGAAAATACTTTGCATTATAAGTAGGGAAAAAATACACTTTTAGAGATGGCTAATGGCAGTTATGGGGGATACTCAGCTCCTTGAGCTTTTGGATTAGAGATGCATGCTCTTGGCCACTTAGAAGGTATGAAGATGCATGGTAATAGCATTACACTTTCTTCTCCCATAACATTTCCTGCTTTTGAGAATCCAGGATGTGATGTAAAATGGGGCTATTAATTTTGGAGATCTTTGTCTTCCAGCTATGCCTGCTTATCAAGCCCCAGGAACTGCAGGACTTTCCTGGCCCTATTCCCTGAAGAACTTCACCGTGACACCAATAATCCAAATAAGAAACTTAAAAAATGGCAAATAAAAAATCTCACAACTTCTGGATCTTCATCTGTCTGTCTGTGTAGTTAAATATCTGTTGTATATGTGATATTTATATAAAAAAGATCTAATTAATTGGCTTAAAGAAAAATAAGCACTTAAGTATTTTGAAAGATAAATTAAAACTGTAATATCATTTAGTTCATGTGACTTTAGTAATTTTTGGGAAATGAAAGCAATTTTAAAAAGAGTATTGGCACAATGAAAACATTTGGTCTAAGGCAAGTCAGATATTAGGTTTGCTAAATGCTTTAAGGTCATAAACTGCTTCTTTCACTTTTGAGAATTGTTCAACTTGCCGCCGGGTAAGGCCTGGGGACATGTGGAGTTAGCCATCACCCTAGCTATAATGAAAAGAGTCAGACCTTATCTGCATTTTTGTATGTTATTATAGGCTCCAAAACTAGTAACTAATTAAAATCACTTACCAGGTTTTTCACCAAAAATTGAAATTGCTAAGAGGTAACATTGTACCATGTAATAGAGACTACTGAAAAACAGTTTTCCATGAAACATGTATAAGGAAAGCAAAAGGTGTTTTTAGTGAAAGATTATAAGAAGGCATAGGAATGTAAATATTTGCCTACTTTAGAGGATTAAAGGATTGTTTTAAATTAGATAGGATACAGCTAAAGATTTGAGCAAGTTATGAAAGTTTTGTGAAATAGTAATTGTAAAAGGGATTCTGTGTATGAACGTATTGGCTGAATTTAAAGGGCTATAATTCAGGTTTTTTTTTTTTTTTTTTTTTTTTTTTTTTCTGTAAATTGAACATTGGAATGAAAGCACAACAGGGTTTACTTAGAGTCCTGATCTGCTCTTTATAAACATTTGTAAAATGTTATAAAAGTTTATTAAAAATTTACCTCACGGTCAACCTGATTAAGACTGATGAATTTTCCTATAAGGTTTTATCAAAGATCGTACATTAATAGTACAATAATACAGGGATGAAGTTTTCAATGTTTAGATGCAGCCGCCTCTAGACCGTCAAATGGTCTCTCTTCAACTGGAATGACAACACCTGAAAGAAACGTGTGATCATGGGGACACTATAACCTATAAATGACATGCTGACACCAGAACCTCAAAATGATAATAACTGAGAGTGGCACCAAGGCCCTAAATTTTGGTCACACATAAGTAAGAACCCGACTAAAAAGGGGGATTTTTTAAAACAAAATTATGGGAGGCTATTGTTTTGGACTGAGCTCATGCGCTAGGCCCCAACAGACCAAATCAAACCAAAATAGAGTTGCTCATGCTCAATGTGACATGATCAAACTAAGGCTTTAAGGAAACACATAGGTCCTAGAACAGACCAGGTGTTGTTTTTCTCCTGTAAACAGAATGTTCTCAGTCCTTGTACCCATCTTGGAAAACCTACTGTTTTACTGTGTCCCAGTGGGTTTCAAGACCAAATAAGTACATTTAAAATAGTGATAGTAATACCATTGTCTAAAGTTTTAGTCAATCTCTCAAAATCGAGAAAATTATCTAAAAGGGGAAATTGTTAAATGAAGTTTAGCATAAAGCTGTGTCCTTACATATTTTAAGTTTGGCATTTAGGTCTCTCTGTACATTGTGAACTGTAACAAATGGAAGTATAAACAGACTGTAGCCCACACCTGTGCCAATCGTTGAGTTTTGGCCAATCATATGTAGCCAACCATTTGAATCACGTTCAAATAAAGCAAATGCTGAGTTGTAACCAATCCAATTGTTTCTGTACCTCACTTCTGTTTTCTGTATGTCACTTTCCGTTTTCTGTTCATAAATCTTCTACCATGTGGCTGCACTGCAATCGCTGAGCCTACCATGGCTCAGAAGGCTGCCTGATTCATGAATAGTTCATTGCTCAATGAAACTCCTTTAAGCGTTTAAATTTAACTTGTCTGAATTTTTTCACGTGTGTGTGTATACTTGGATATCAACTTTTAATTAAATTGACTTCTAACTGTAGATCTCTGTAAAAATAAATTAACAAAAAAAATTAATCTTTTGTTACTTGGTTTTAGCTGGGATAAACAGCTGATATTTGTGGCTTTTAAACTTCCTTACCAAAGGTATTCTACAATTGAAACTAATAAGCTTTAACTAGAGTTATGACTTAAACAAGGACAGGCCAAGTCTCCAAAAAGATGCAAAGCAGCCCTCATAAAATGCAGAATCACCCCAAAGGTAGCTCAGAGAAAGGAAAGTTTTGCTAGTCATAAACGAAATGCAATTCATGATTCTGTTGTGCCATATTCTTGAGGGTATCAACTTCTCAGCTGATCATCTACACACACAGGTCCAAAAGCCTCACAGACAGAGACGGGAAATCAAAGTCTGTCCATGGAAATGAAAAGCATCAACAAATGGCAAAAGGCACACAAATAACAAACCAGAAAGGACTCATTCCCTGGCTGGAAATCAAACCCAGGCCACCATTGTAAATGGGCAGTACCTTGGCTACTGGCAGATAGCATAGGAAGGTCTCCATTGCTGTCCCCAGAAAGAAACTGAAGAAGAAAGTTTTAAGCTGATAAAAAATTTTAACTTCTTTTAGGTCATACTTTTGCTCCTTAATTTAGTCAAGAGAATTCTAAAGGCTAGCTATGACACTATTATGTGTTCTTTTTTAAAAAAACTGATTTTTTCATCAATTTTTTATGTAAACCAAAAATAAAATTTACAGCAGCTCAAATGGCTGAATGGAACCCCCTCATGGCCAAGGGAACCCTAAGAAATCTGAAAAGCTAGTTCATGCCATGATGGCAAGGGAGAATCAGACATGACTCCTTGTACTCTCCTTCCTTTGGAGCTCAGGTACAAGTGATCAGCATTAATATTAAAAAACAGACCCTAAGACTAACAAAACAGGCTCTTTGTAGCAATAAGATACCAAATTCCAAATTGACTCTAGTATAACATCACATGACAGATAAAGAAAGAAATAAAAATCATTTACTCAAAAATATATTTCTTTGTCACATTTTAAAATGGCCCTGAAAACCCATCTTCTGTGAGCAAAAATGTGCATCTATAAATGACACATACTACCATAGCTAGATCTTTCCCCATTCAGACCTTCCCAATCCTGAAGAGATTAACTCAGAGTATAGCACCATTTCAAGGTCAAAATAGAAAATATTTATCATCTATTGTTTCTAAAAGCAGCCACCTACGAGACATGATGTACATAATAAGAACCTTGGTCTCCACAACTCTTTGTCTTATTAATCGAGACATTCTTTGTTATTTATTCTAGGTCTTTATATAATAGCTTAACTCTTTCTCCAATTGCCAGTCAGAAAATCTTTGAACCCACCTATGACCTGTAAACCCTCACTTGGGTTGTCCAGCCTTTCTGGACTGAAGAAATGTATACCTCATATGTATTGACTAATAGCTTATGCATCTGAAATAACCTTTGAAATGAATTATAAGTGAGAATATTATGACAGTGTAAATGATCTTATCTAACTAACTCCATCTTGCTTTTAACCTCCGACCTGCCCTTGGTCATTCCTGGGTGTGGGCCAGGTTAATTTTGGGAGAAGTTTTGTTTAAACGATAGTAGCCCTCACAAAACTGAATCACCTTCATAAAAGTAGCAAAAGTCCACAAGGTTAGATTTATAACAGGGACCTGAATTTTGTTAAAATATAGGCATAGTTAAATGATTAGAGGTCACTTTTCTGTTCTGTTAAAATATAGGTGTAGTTAAATGATTAGCAGTCATTAGTGTAGTTAAATGTCCCAGAATTCACAAGATTTGGAAATTCCTCAATTATTCCTGTAAATAGCATCACGGTTGTCGAACCTAAGATTGGCCTTTTGAGATATGTTTTCAGACTTTTGCATTTCCAATGATCAGATGACTCCACAGGGACCTGATACTGCCTTTGTAAAATTATGACAGTAAGAATAATCCGACATAGATGGCTCCATCTTGCTTCTTATCTCCAAGATGTCATTCATTACTTCTGGATATAGGTCAAGCTAACTTTGGGAGGAGTTTAGTTTTTAGTGTAATTTAAAAGCAAGTCTCCCTATAACACTACCCCCACAGCTTGCATGGGAATTGAAAACCACGTTTATGAGACTAATGAAAGGCCACAAGAATAGGATTATGAGAGGAGCCTGAACTTGGCTAAAATATAAGTGTAATTTCTACAATCCCTTACTGCTCAAGAGTCATGTGGCCAGAAATCACAAGATTCATGACTTCTGCAATTGCTTCTATAGATAACATCGCTACTGTAGAACATACAATTGTTTTGTTTTGTTTTTGAGGTATCTTTCAGACTGATTCTACCTGGACTTCTGACTCATTACTCAACTGAGCCTGTGGCTCCACCCAGAGGCCAACTCGGGGCATGAGGATGGTTTTGGCCACCCTTTGAGTTCATCCCCAACTAATCAGCAATGACAATTCTCTAGATCCATGCTGACCAAATTGTCCATAAAAACCCAAACATTTACGCCTTCAGAAAGACTGATTTGAATGATAATTCCAGCTCCTCAAGGAGTCCTCGTGTCAATTCAACTTGTTCTCTATTATAATTCCCCTAACGTGATAAAGCAACTCTGTCTGGGCAATGGGCAAGATGAACCTCTTGGGTGGTTACATCTCCCTAAAACATAGAAAACCAAGCTATAACCCAACCACCTTAGGTACAGGACATCTTAACAGGTCTCAGGACCTCTTAAGATTGTGCCTTAAGCCATTGTCACTCATATTTGACTGAGAATGAGACTCTAAATATTTTAGACTGTGGTTATTTATAATCAATATTTAAAATAAGACATCTCTAACATTCTTTCTAATTTAGCATTTTAGTCTAATTTAAGGTACATTTTGGCCACTGTAAATTAGAATTTATAATTGCACACTTAATTTCAATTGCAACTCAGTCCAAAAGCCTGTTATGTAAAGCCCAAGTGAATTTCTGGGGTTTTTACCATATTTCCTGGAGATGGCATACATAAGACAGTCCGCATGATCCCCCAACATTTACTCTCAGAAATAGACTTAAGAGAGCAAAGATGGCAAATTGTCCTAGGGATGGTGCCTTTTGAGACAAAACTTCCCTAAGGACTTATGTTTAGAATGAAAAGTGTGATACTTAAAATCTTACATGTCCTTCATGCCCAGTCTTTTCAGAGTGGCTGCTTGAGTTGATCTTGAAAACTCATACCCTTTGATGGCACACACTTAGACAGTATCCCCACTTAATCACAAATCAAGTTTTCAAGGCCATAAGCCAAGACGAGAGGAAAACCTCATCAGTTTTTACATCTGGGGCCTACAGAAATGTTTGTCTTAACAGACCCTGGTCTTGTCATAACTGCAAAGCTGATCAGTCTGCAGGAGTGGCCCATACAGCACTCTTCTAGGGGTTCTAGGCCTGTGTTCTACCCTATGGTACTCCTCTTTATAACAGAATGGTACAGAAAGAAAAATACAGAGGAAAATGACCACAAAAAAAGTTTATTACTGAGAAGTAAAGGACCAGACAACGTGAGTATTCACACCACAAAGCCTCCAAAGTACAGCAGAGTCACTACAACCCAAGACTAGTCACATAAATGCTTTTTTTCCCATTAATCAAAACCTTGAGACAAAACAGGGATTTTTACCTTCTGCTCAAGTAGATTGCATAGAGAGAGAAACAGACCAGGAGCCTGATTAGTAAGAAGTTCTTACCCTTTTGCTGGCTTGTCAGGTTCCTGAGTTCTCTTCACTCTAGCTTTAATAAGAGCAGAGCAGCTTTAGTCATCTTGCTCACAGTACCATACTGTGAGTGCCATAGGGTCTTGGGCCCCTAAAGGTTTGCTAAAAAACTACTGGTGTGAGACAGATTAATTAATAAGAGAAAAGGCATACAAATTTACTTAACGCGTCTACGCGGAAGCCTTCAGAATGAAGACTGAAATTTTCAATGAGTAACGGAAGCTTATATGCCATCTGGAGGCTACAGAAACAATGGGACTTGGAGCCTGGTAAAACAGGTGATGAGAAGGGGAGGAAGAGGTATTCTATTGAGGAGAAAGGTCAGAGAGACCCTGAGGCTTCTTCTTCAGTTCAGCATTTTAAAATGTCATAATTTGGGGTGTTGTTTTCTGAGCCCCAACAGTAGTAAGTGTTAGAAATCCTTTAAGACTTAGGGAAGGGGCAGTAAGAATAAGATCTTTTACATTTTGATAAAGAGATACCATGAGGCCGGGCGCGGTGGCTCAAGCCTGTAATCCCAGCACTTTGGGAGGCCGAGGCGGGTGGATCACGAGGTCAAGAGATCCAGACCATCCTGGTCAACATGGTGAAACCCCGTCTCTACTAAAAATACAAAAAATTAGCTGGGCATGGTGGCGCGTGCCTGTAATCCCAG
>NW_022437044.1:3420094-3456141 GCF_009761245.1 Sapajus apella | reverse complement strand
GCGAGGTCAAGAGATCCAGACCATCCTGGTCAACATGGTGAAACCCCGTCTCTACTAAAAATACAAAAAATTAGCTGGGCATGGTGGCACGTGCCTGTAATCCCAGCTACTCAGGAGGCTGAGGCAGGAGAATTGCCTGAACCCAGGAGGCGGATGTTGCGGTGAGCCGAGATTGCGCCATTGCACTCCAACCTGGGTAACAAGAGCGAAACTCTGTCTCAAAAAAAAAAAAAAAGAAAGAGATACCATGAAAAGTTGTGAAAGCCCACCTTTGTTTCCTTCTCAAACATGAAAATGATTGCGTAAAACACACCCAGTTGTTTCTTCCTCTGTTAGTATCTGAACAGTAACAAGCTCAATATAACCTTGAAAAAGTGTTTCATCTACTGTATTATAAGTAGAAACAGACACTTTTGAATTGTGAACTTTTTGCAACAAAAGAAAGAGCAGCTTATTCAGATAATGAAGAACAATCACCAGTATCATTCTTGCCTTAAAACAATGTTACCATCATACAAAGATCAAAAAAATGTGTAGAAAAAATTTCAATCAACCAGTTGCAATTATTGTGCTTCTATTACATCTGAAAAGGTGTCGAAGCCTCTGCTAACATATGTAAGTGTAACTCAAAGGGTGGTTTTGTGAGGTACGGTGGCCCATGCTTGTAATCCCAATAATGTTAGATATTTTTGCAGTGCTGTAGTACAGTACACAGTCTCACTTTCCTCAGCTTCAGTTACTCATGGCCAACTGTGGTCCAAAAATATTAAATAAAAAATTCCAGAATAAACAATTCATAAGTTTTACATGGTACACCCTTCTGAGAAACATAATAAAATATTTCCTGGTATATAAATCATCTTCTTATCCAGTGTATCCACACTGTAGATAATACCTGTCTCTTAGTCACTTAGTAGCTGTATTGGTCATCAGACAAGAAAATACACTGTATACAGGGTTCAGTACTATCTAAAGTCTCACACATCCACTGGCAATCTTGGAATGTGTCTCTGCAAATTAGGGGGAACTACTGTTACTAATATTGTCGGAACAATCAGGCATGTGATTAGTAAGCTTGCCGCCTTCAACAGGATATAGATCATTTGGGATACTGTCTTATGTATAAAGTGCATATAGCATGAGTTGCTTACTAGGCAGGAGCAGTGGAAACACAAAAGATAATGATATTTTAAGGAAAATTTCCCAAATGAACCCAAAAGTATATAAAAATATAAATTTAATTTATACTTATCAACTTCATTTTAGTAATCCATTAACATTTTAATGGAGACTGAATATTTTTATAGTTTAAACATTACTAGCGAGATTCAAAAATGAAAATGTATATTCTTTATATTTGACTTCTATGCACTGATGATAAAAAACTTCACTGAACTTTTTTGTTAAGGAAATGTACTTTTTTTTTTTTTTTGGATGTGGTTGCTGTTATAAACTAAATGTTGATAATGGATGTGATCCTAGGAGAAAAAAAAAAAAAAAACTAGTATGGTCTCTAGTAGTTTTGCTTCAAAGTGTGCTCCTTCATATATCGAGTTCAGTGTTTTAGCCGTAATTTATCGTGAAGTACTAAAACTATAACATATAGTTCATGGAGATATATTGGCTTAGTAAGCAATAAAACCATCAACATTTAGGTGGCATTTATATAAAAACCAAAAGAGATCATTTCAAAACCAAAATACCTCTTTTAAAGAAAGAGTATTGTGTAAAAAACTGATAGATGCAGATAGTCAATATTTTACATATAAATATTAGTAGTTATTTTAATATATAATTTAAGATTACTAAGACTGAACATATATGCATCTTCTAAAATATTGTTAAAATACTACATCAAAGATGGTTGCTTAACTGTTTGGAGAATATGTGGCAAAAAAGATATCATTTTTCACTAACACTATAGCTCAACATACTCAAGAAATGAAAAATGACATAGAAGGCTAACTTAGAAAACACATACAGCTAGCTAATTATTTGAAGTACAACTTGACAAAAGCACAGATTGACAGCATGGGAATCTTTTTCAAGAACGTAAAATTTGTACATAATAACAATATGAAAGAAGATTCTTTTTTCCCATTTCATTGCTGAACATATCTACTCTTAACTACATAAATCCACAAAAAAGTACATTATCAATAAATGTGATTCGGAGTTTAAATTTAATGTAAAGAATGTATCCAGATTAAAGTGCTAGGTTCTAAATTTAAACTAATTTCCAATGAAGAGAAAGTCTGGCTATACAAAAATTGATCAGCTGAACCAAATAGTTTGCTCAGTGTAGTAAAAAAATTTGAATTACATAAAATTAATGTTATAAATTCAAGATTATTCTCTTTATTATGTGAAAATTTATTAGCTAATCATACACAATCATATTGCATACTGAAGTATAGTTGTTACTGAACACAATCTCGGTGTTTCTGCAAGGTAAAAAAAAAATGGTTTTTTCAAAATATTCAAAGTAACAAATTGAACAATCAAGCTTTCTCATTTATTTTATTTATCTGGTATACTTAAACATTACACAATTTTCATAGAAGGAAAGAAGACAACATGTATCTCAATGGCAGTTAAGGTCAAAGGGCAAAAGAGAAAGTTATAGGCCTGAAAGAGTAGATTATCCAATAAGAACATTCCAGACTTAGATAAGGAGAAGTTTTATTCAAAAAGACTACTACAGGCCAGGTCTGGTGGCTCATGCCTGTAATCCCAGCACTTTGGGAGGCCGAGGTGAGTGGATTACCTGAGGTCAGGAGTTTGAGACCATCTGACCAACGTGGTGAAACTCCGTCTCTAATAAAATTACAAAAAATTTAGCCGGGTGGTGGCTGGTATCTGTAATCCCAGCGACTTGGGAGGCTGAGGCAGGAGAATCCCTTCAATATGGGAGTTGGAGGTTGCGGTGAGCAGAGATTATGCCACTGCACTTCAGCCTGGACAAGAGAGCAAGATTCTGTCTCAAATAAATAAATAAATAAATAAATAACTACTACAATAGGAAGAACTCTGTAGATCTCAGATACAAAGGCCTCAAAATCAAACAGAAAACACTTATTTTTCTTTTATAGGGAGAAGTGAGTGCAGTACATAAGGAGATGTTGGACAAATGAGGGAGACTGAGTTGACTACAAGATATTTCAGGTTTAATAGGAAATGCATCACACTGTGGTTAGCTGATTCTCCATAAACTGCTAAAGGAAATGTGCTCTGCACTTGAGTGCTTGCTCAGATTTAGAGGCAAACCAAAGTTCAAGGGCTTCTGGAGAGAAGAGAAACCAATTAATGACTGATCAGGAAAAAAAAAAAGAAAAGAAGATTATATATAGGAAATAATGAGCACTCGGTCAAAAGTTTTTGCAGATTATTATGCTGAGCTCTGCAATTGGACAATTATCAATGAGGAGATGATCTCCATATTGCATATTTATATAAAGTTACCACCAAACACATTACAAATTTGTTAGAATGTAATGAATTTCATATTCCTTCAGAAGAAAATCCATAGAGAGGAAATTCATAAATTTGAAAATTTTAAAATTCATTTCTTTCCTTGAGAGATAATTTCAACTTATCAAAACTTTATAATATAACTTAGTGGACCTGGTTACTGATAAAAGTTTAAAAAATTTTTTTCAAAATATGGCCCTTTGGCTTTGTTATGTATAAAGCTTAAATGTTAGTACTCAAGTTTGCAGAAATTGTTTTAAATTTCTCTTGCATTCCCTTCAACATACATCCATAAGACTTATTCTTTACTATGAATGTTATTGAAATAAAGTGCTCAAACTGTTTAGCTATACATTATCCCATGAGGAGTGTTGTCAAACCAAATTAGATTAAACAATATGCACACTACTGCTTCATGTTAAAATTTTTAAAACTGTTAAGCAAGGTATTCATTCAAACTGTCTGTATAGGCACTTAATATTGAGAACTGCTATTATAACCAATTTTTTAGAAGTTTAGATATAATTGTGAATAAGTTTTAAGTTTAATAGGGAGACTTTATATTAATTGATCATATGCACATTTTCAACGAACAATGTACTTTCTTGATTCTCTATTTCATATATGTTGTAATTATATTATAGAAATAGAATTTGATTTTTGTTTAATATAAAGTTTTGAGTTTGTACTTTGTAAGGTATGTATTTTATATTTTGTATTTTATTTTACAAAGATAAAAATGAAGGCCGGGCGCGGTGGCTCAAGCCTGTAATCCCAGCACTTTGGGAGGCCGAGGCGGGTGGATCACGAGGTCAAGAGAACGAGACCATCCTGGTCAACATGGTGAAACCCCGTCTCTACTAAAAATACAAAAAATTAGCTGGGCATGGTGGCGTGTGCCTGTAATCCCAGCTACTCAGGAGGCTGAGGCAGGAGAATTGCCTGAACCCAGGAGGCGGAGGTTGCGGTGAGCCGAGATCGCGCCATTGCACTCCAGCCTGGGCAACAAGAGCGAAACTCCGTCTCAAAAAAAAAAAAAAAGACAAAGATAAAAATGAAAATTAAAAACTTTACAACTTACAAAAATATTTGTCATCAATAGGTTACATTTGTTAAATAACAACTACGGCAACAACAAAAACCCTGGTGCTTCAGTGCCTTCTGTCTCGGGAGCACCGATATAAGACATCTTTCACATAAGTTAGTAACAGTAGCTTCCCCTGGTCAGATGCAGTCTGTCACCAGAATAACAGGTTTAGCAATTGACATAATAACTGGATTTCACCTCCACTCCTCCCACTCCCAATATCCGTTAAAAGGAAAAGCCTGGCCGGGCACAGTGGTTCACACCTGTAATCGCAGTACTTTGGGAGGCCGAGACAGGCAGGTCACGAGGTCAAGAGATCAAAACCATCCTGGCCAACATGGGGAAACCACGTCTCTACCAAAAAAATACAGAAATTAGCTGGGCGTGGAGGCACGTGACTGTAGTCCTAGCTACTTGGGAGGCTGAGGCAGGAGAATTGCTTGAACCCAGAAGGCAGAGGTTGTCGTGAGCCAAGAGCACGCCACTGCACTCCAGCCTGGTGCCTGGCAACAGAGCAAGACTGTGCAGTTTTACCCAGCCCTGCATAATGTATATGTTCTATGAGAAATTTGACAATTGCGATAATGTCAGAGGAAATATTTTTTGTTCTTGTTAAAGTTGTCTGACTTATATTTGACTGCAGAGTTTAACCTTGCGACAAGTGTGGCTAAACCACTAGAAAAGCACCTTGTAGAACGGTCATTATGAGTCTGCCTCTGTGCTCATGCTTAGTTGAAAGATAGTAGTAAGAGTTGATGTCACTCTTTCACTGCCTTGCGCAAGAAACAATGGTATCTGAAATGAACTTGGATCAAACTTAGATGGCAGATTCTGAAAAGAAATTACTAGGTACATAGTCTAAGCACATAAAGGATTTATAATCAAGCCACAATTTGTGTTTGTACTTCTGAGTCACTGAAGCATGTCTGCTTGAAAATTAACTACTTAAAGAATAATGAAGAAGAATTACTTTTTTAAAAAATGGGGTCTTGCTAGGTTGCCCAGTCTGGTCTCAGACTCCTGGGCTCAAATGATCCTCCCACTTTGGCCTCCCAAAATCCAGGGATTATAAGCATGAGCTACCTTGCCCAGCCAAAGAAGAAGGATAATTTTATAACCTTCACAATCAGCATCATGGATTGTAACTTAGTGAAAGCAATTCATGGTTTGTGAATACCACACACACACACACACACACACACACACACACACACCCCTATACAGAAAGCACAAAAACCAATGGGTGACAACTGTAGGCTTCAGCTTTAAATTATTCTAAACAGTAAAGATGATACTTCCAATTTCAACAGAGACAATATGGTCAAGATACGCATTTGACAAAATCTGAAAACTTTTAGAAAAAGTGAGTAAGAGAAAGATACTTTGTAAGCACAAGCATGGGGAAGACAAAAAAAAAAAGGATGTGAAGATTTTTTATTTGTTCTTTGAAAATGTATTCATTTATGTTTTGTGAGGAATTGACTATTTTCTAGGCTGCCAAATTTAGAAACTGCATTTAAAGATTTTCATCTACGTCAATTCTCATAAGCACTCACATCTCTGTTCTAACAGCATGTAACAAAATAAAAACTTACACAAGTCAAAACAAGATTTGTCTCAACATCTCAAGGAAAAGAAGAACATTTAATTTATAAGAATCCATCAAATTATAACTACTTTCTAGATCAATGTTTCTAAAAAAGAAGAAATAAAGGGAAAAGGTTTTTTTTTTTTAAAGAAAAAAATCAAGAAAAAAGATTAGTTACTGAAGTGGGGAATGGGACCAGGAAGTATGGGGGAATACTGTTGGTGAGTGACCAAAACCCCTAGGTAGTAAATACAGAATATCGGGAGAATGTGTATATGTTTCAAAGTGCCACTCAAAGTGTTATCCCTGCCCTAGAAATAACAGTATACTCCTCTCACATGATATTAGAATGATATTTTCTGATTTCTTATGCATTTTGAAATTTCTAAATATTATTTGGTTAAAATTCGTGATCCTTGGGGCAGGAGCTCAATGTACTTTTTAAAATACAGACTTTAAATTTGGTAGACAGTCGCTAAAATATTAACTAAATAATAAGGAGATGGAGGAGTTAGCCAACTCCATAAAGATTTATCATTCAATAATAGGTTATATGACCAGCATCAGTACTTCTCACATATGGGGATAGAAACAAAAAGTGTGTTTAAGATAAGACTCTTGTTTTAAAAAGAATGAATAATTAATCGGGGAAGGAAAATGAGAGTAGGGAGCCACTGAGAGTTGGAGAATAATTAAATGTTAAAATATGTCAGACAACTTATGGAGAAGAGAAAGAAAACGTAATGAACATTTATTTTGTGGAATGCTTTTGATTCTAATTTGATGTTTTCTCACACAGCAGCTTAAAAGGATGTCTTATTCTTTTTTATTGAATGACTCTTGGCGCCAAAATACTGTGTAGGGGTGTGTGTGTGCATGCATATGTGTGTGTAATTAATATTCAGCTGACAGTTTCAGTCAGTGAATAGCCTAGGGCTCAGTCTTACCCTCAAATGCCACCTAGCACCTAGGGTTCCAACACCCCTCCCTGAAAACCCTTCCGACAACATCACAGGCCAATGATCGCAGGTATCCCTAGGACAATGCTCAAGTGCCAGAACCAGCATCTCTTACATTTAGACCATTTTCTTGTGTGATAGCCAGCTCCCCAGATGCCCCCAATGATTCTCAAATCATTTATGGCCTCGTTGTGACCCATAAACTATTCAGAGGTGACAGTGTGCAACTTCTGAGGCTAGGCCATAAAGGGCATTTCATGTTCTTGATTGCTTGCTCTCGGGAAAGGCAGCTTTGATGTCATTAGGAAAAGTCAAGCAGCCTTGTGCAGAAGTGAGGGAATGTGTTCTTTTTCCGGGGTCCATGAGGGGGGCATAGTTTTAAGGGCAAGAATTTCCCAGCATCATGTCCCCGTCCCATCTCGCTCCATCCAGGAGATTTAACGGTTTACGTCTGAATTTCACGGGCATGGGAAGAAACTAAAGGTCAATCACACCAGTGGAAGTTCTAAGGAACTCCTTTCATTGGCCAAAGTAGCGTGGGAAGGTGGGAATTTCTCGCAGGATAAATTCCCCTGCTCCTTCACCCACGCCGGATTTCCAGCTCTCTGGAATCCCCTCCCACATGGTGGGAGCTCCCTTTCCCCTCTGGGATTTCCCCTCTGGAGTCCCCTTCCACACTCTTCATGGAAGTCTTTCTCCTCTTCTCTTTTCTCTACCTTAATAAAATCACCTTTCTGCAGCACTTCTTGTGTCCGATACTTACCTTTACGAGTATATGGTGCACCTGCAGTGGTCCCATCGCTTATTCTTTAAGAGGTTGGAGACCAAGAACCCACAGCCTTCTCTTGGGGGAGCTGTGCCTCACCAACACCCAAGAAAAAAACCCGGTTACAGAAGCACATATGGAAATGTATTGATGGGATCTGGGACATGATACCACAAAATATGGCATCATTGCATTTGAGAAAACAGTAGAAGCAGGAAGATCACTCTCTTTTTCCCCTTACCTTTCTCCTCTGAAGTAGGTTATAAGATTCTCATTTGAGATGTCTCCACCCTATACTGGAGGAAAGAAACATCCTTATTAGTAAAGACACAGACAGGCCAAGAAAAATCTGAACAAGCAGGTCTTGCTAAGTTTCTGTCAGTTTCTTACCATTATAGTATACCCTTTTGGCCTCTAATCATACTTTTTGGTTTTCAATCATATTTCCTCATGACTATCTGCTCTTCATTAAAACTAAGCATAAAAATACACATGCCCACCTGTTTCAGTCATTTCTCAAGGCTTTGATGCCACATAAAACTGACATTTTAAAAAACGTGTATGCTTTTCTTTTGTTAATCTGTCTTTTGCTATAGATGCCTCAGCTGTGAAGCTTGCAATAGGCATAAAAGATAGTTCTTTTTTCCTGTAGTACTAAGACTTCCCACCAACAGCCACCATTAACTTACCAGTAACGTAAACACGCCTTAATAGGAGCAGATCCTCTATCTCCAGTCATGTTTCCTGTTGACAACTGCCCTAGGTGACATCTAACTGCAGTCTTATTAGAGACATCAAACAGGAAGTGCCTTGCCAAAACACTCTCAAATTTCTTACCTATAGATATTGTGAGAAATAATACATGTTTATTTGTGTTTTAAGCTACTAAGTTTTGAATAATTTATTACACAGGATTCCATAACAAGTACAAATATTTGTACCTAGGAGTAGGATGATATCATAACAAAAACTTAAAAGGTTGAGGTGGCTTTGGGATAGGGCTATAGAAATAAGCCAGAAGGACCTTGAGAAAAATGCTGTTGAAAGCCTTGTAGAAGACCAAAGAAACAAACAAAAAACAACTTTTTATTTATCCTCTTAGGTTTAGTAAATGGGGACCTGACAACAGACAGATAAACAGGCAAAAATAAAAAATATATACAACTCGATTAATTTTTAATTGTACATGCACAGGGACATCACAGAAAAAGAGTGAATACCCAATAAAGTGGTGAGATTTGAAAACTTAAATACTGTTTCAATAGAGGAAAGAGAGAAGGAGAAAGGCCACTTAATGGGAGAGCAACTAAATTTTAGTTAGGAAATATAAATGGGCCCTTAGGAAAATATATGGGAGATATGTACATGAAATATACATGGGAGATATTTTATTGTCTGTGACAAGGTCTGTCTGTGTGTGGTGTCAACTTATTATCTCTTTTTCTGTGATAAAAGTCAATCTTTCCTGAATGATTAAACTCCCAGGGAGGAGATTCATGACAATCGAGTTCTTTCTGAGGATCTGTTTTTAGGCAGATAAAGGGAGTTTAGGGAAAGTTTCTGCATTTGCTGATTCTCAGATGTCTTGAGCTCAAAATAATTCTTATGCTACTGTAGCACATTCTGGACTTTGCCAGCCTAAAATACCTTAAAGAAACTGTTAACGGAAGCCTGATCACCCTTGAAAAGGCGGTTTTGGTAAAGGGTTAAAATAAAATAAAATAAAAGTTATTGGAAAATGGAGGAAAGAAAACTCTTGTTTTGTAATGGCAAGTGTTTAATCCACATTGGAGCCTGTATTACCATGAAAGATAGGGCTACCTAATGAAGTGGGTGATCTAGCCAAGGAGACTTCTAGGCACAATCTGGCTTCTCCTATGCTGCAATGGGTTTTTGATATTCATCTGTATTCATTTTATCCCCAGTGTGTGGACAAGGCGTTTTGGATCATACACAGATGGCTTATTAATGTCTACATAATAATAACTATGTTGGTTTCCCAATGACCCTGTCCTTATCCGTAGGGCAATATCAAATAAGCTAGATGGAAGAATGTATAAAAGTGACAAAGTTTCCACAGGCAAGAGATAGTGAAAAAAATATTTTCCTTACTTACACGCTGGAGAAAGAGTTACATCTCTTTTCCTCCCAAAAGGAAGTAGATAATAATCTTTGCTCTTAGAAACAGAATGGAAAGAATCCTGGGTTATCATTCTAACTTTTTAAAATGTAAATACATCTAACCGAAGGCCTTTATAAAATGTAAATACATCTTACCAAGGGCTTTGGTGTCAATGGCTTTTATGACTTAGAGATTTTCCAAGGTTCCAGGCCTTATTTTCCCTTGAAATTAAACATACCTCTAGAGTTAGGCAAATATTTCTGGAATTCTCTCATTATCTATGCAAATGTAAATTAACTTCTTATAGTTGGCTCTTAGACCAAGATCCCGAGTTTTTAGCATAATTTATTTCAGAATGCCCCACATCTGCATGTAATCATAAATCTTCTCTCCATATCTCAAAATTTCTTCCTTGTTGTCTTCTGGAAAATTTGTTCATAATATGCCACATCATTGGTTGTTTTGTTTTAATCTGACCAACAAGAATTAGGACCAAATACATTCAGTTTGTTGTCAACAACAGTTATTCAACTATTGCCAGGATTCCAAGGGTAAGATGAGATCAAATCTGCACTACTGGTCTTAGCCACACCCTCCAAGGATCTTGGGTTTCATCAAACAAATCTCATTAACAATAAAGGTTTATCTTAGAAGCCCTGTGGTTTCCCACTTAAGTGTCTATATTAACTGTGCTCAACTAGCCAGAAGCATATACACAAGGTACAACAGAAGTATTAATAATTTCCTCAGACTTCACTTTGATCTGCAAGGAAGAAATCTATACTAAATTTTATTTATACAACACTGGTCAGTGAGATGAAGCTGCCTATTAAATGCCTTCTAGACTAAGGAGGGGTCATGAATCATTTGCAATAAAATCCAGGGCACCTTTAATACCACCCTTCTAGTGGAAGAAGTCCTGTTGTATAAAAAAATTCTACAGAATATATCTCTGAACACTTTAATGTGCTGATATCTATCCCTAGGTATCAATCAGGGCTAGAGAGAGAGAACATACACTTTGTACACAGAGGACACAAGAAGCACAATTCCAGAAGTCTCTTATGGTACTCCTGGAGATAAAGAATTTACAACTGTTGGATGCCCCTATGTAAGACATACTTGTCAGGTAGCATAAATGGAGAAAGCCTCCAATCTAGTCTCGCAACTCCCATTGGTTGGTAAATTTTAGAAACCCCCACACTGTGGCAGTTGAGTCACAATATTTTAGTTAAATTCAGTCTGTGATTCTGAGGCACCCCTTGAAGGCAGTATGTTTTTGGCAATGCTGCTTATCCATGACACCAATGTATCTGTTCCATGAGATATAGATGACATCTGTAGGTGCCCTGTGTTGAAAAGTGGAAGCTGAAGTCATCCCCAGTTCTCTTGCCAAGGATGGTTGGCTCAGCAGGTAGCCTGAATTCAAAGCCCTCACAATGGCATGGAAAGCAGTTTAAAAGAACTCCTTCCAACCAGGGACGCCGGTTGGCAAAACAGTGTAGACCAGTGCTCCAGGGACACTTTGTAAAAGACAGAGCTTATGAATGTCCCTTTTCCTCTACACTTCTTAGAGGTTTAAGTTTACCCTTCCGCAATGGCATGGTTTTTGCTTTCCTCCATTGTTATAAAACCTGGGTGTCCCATTTCTTTAACTCTAACTTTATAGTTTTTTGTTACCAGTCTGTGACATGGTAAAAGCCCCATAAAACTGCATACCTCAACCATACCTCGGCTTTCTGTTGAAACTGCTCTCTGTAACCCCTAATGTGACAGGCAAGCAGTCCAAACCCATGCCATCTTGCCCCCTGTGACTTGTAATAAGTAACTAAGGTCTGTGATTTCCACCCTACCCAGACAATGTGTAAACTAACGCTTATCTTGACTTCTGTGAACTACTTAAGTAACAATCGGAATGTCCAAAGTCCCCTGGCCCTCGGAATATTCAGAGCCCCTCACCCTCATCTCCGCCAAGGAGGTGATTTACAGAATCTACTAGCCCTCAGAATGTCTGAAACCCCTCACCCCCACCCCCACCCCTCACCCTCACCCCCGAGATGGTTTTATGGGTATAAAAGGTCTTGACACCCTCCTTTTGGGGCCTCGGGTTGGAGAGATGCTAGTCCTCCGTGGCCGCCGGCAATAAAGACCCTGCAATTTGGCATACTTTTGTCTTGGTGTTGACTTTCTATGCTCGCTCCACTACAAGTCATCTTCTACTTTTAGATCTTTTGTTCAGAACATTCTGGTGGAAGAGAAACAAAAGCCATTTTACAGAAGTACATTTCCATAAAACTTAAAGTCTGAATATGCCCCCTCTCTTCCCAGTCAACCTGACCTGGATTACAATTATAAAAAAACAAAAACATGTCAACCCTAGGGAAATTATTGTACCATAATCCTGAATTGCTTTTTTTCAGAATAGATCTATATCATCCAATAAATATTTAGTGAGAAGATCAGCCCACTCTGGGGACAGTTGCATTTAATAATCAAACTACTTTATCAAGACATTTGTACAAGGAAAACACAAGGATGTAGTCGAACTATCAGCTTTTTGTTGAGTAATTTTTGCTGTAAACAGAACAAATCTGAGATTGCAAATAGTTTGAAGGCAAAAAAAAAAAAAAAAAAAAGCCAGCTTTAGTGAGATATCCCAGAGAGGGGATTGAAAGTCCAACTTGATTCCTTCTCACAGGAAATGGGGGGAGGCAGGGCAGCTTCACTTTCAATTTAGCCCTCCCTGACCTAACAGAACTTGTCAGAAATCAAAAGTCAGCAAGGAAACAGGCGAGGTGATAAGTGAACGTTTCATCAGAGAACAGATCCTTCTCTTGATAATAAACTAGATAGTTCATTCAATATCCATGATTTAATTTCATAGTTCAGGACTCCACGGAGGGGTGTTTTTCAATAATCTCAGAATCCTAATTCTTGCCATTGTTAAGTATGAACATGTCTGCTCTTAACTTTGAATGTCACAGGCTTGAAGCTGCCCAAGGTTGTGGGAACTCACTTCTTTGATCAAAAGAAACTGGATGTGATGCACAGAGTCAAAGGAGATCATTTAGAAACTTTAAGATTTAATAACTGCTCTATTGGATTTCAGATTTGCATGAATCCTGTAGTCCTTTTGTTCTGATCAATGTCTCCCATTTGAAACAAGTTATTTATCCAATGCGGGTACCTCCATTGTATCCAGGGAGTAACTAACTTGCTTTTGATTTTATAAGCTTATAAGTGAAAGGGACTTACCGTGTCTCAGATTAGACTTTGGATTTAGGCTTTGGGTTTAATGCTAAAATGAGTTAAGACTTTGGGGGAACTGTTGTGTAGGCATAATTGTGTCTTGAAATGTGAGAAAGACAAAATTTTAGAAGGGCCAGGGCAGAATAATATGGTTTGGCTTTGTCTCCCCGCCCAAGTCTCACCTTGAATTGTAATCTCATAATTCCCATGTGTTGTGGAAGGATCCGGTGGGAGGTAACTGATTCATGGGGGCAGTTTTGCCATGCTGTTCTCATAATAGTGAGTTCTCCTTCAGGATCTGGTGGTTTTATAAGGGGCTTTTCCCCCTTTGCTCAGCACTTGTTCACCCGGCTGCCATGTAAACAAGGAAGTGTTTGTTTCCCATTCTGCCATAATTGTAATTTTCCTGAGGCCTCCCCAGCCTTGTGGAATGGTGAATCAATTAAACCTCTTTCATTTATAAATTATACATCTCAGTTATGTCTTTATTAGCAGAATGAGAATTGGCTAATACACTTTTGCTTCAGTCATGCATTTAGATGACAGCAGCTCCAGCCAACAGGAGCTTGCAAACTTATGAGAGAACTCATGCCAGAATCTCCCTGCCAAGCCACTGCTGAATTCTTGTTCCATAGAAATGATAGGAGACATAGATAACTTTTTGCTGTTTTTAATTACCATTCTTTAATAATTTATTGTGCAGCAATAGGTAAAAAAATGCACCATGCAGTGCTGTTTTTAAGGAAATATTGATTATTATTTCCATATATTAATGGAAAGCTAGTGACCATGGAGTATGAGTGAGAAGTTAAGAAAATATGAAGAAGCTAGGTATTGATGGAATGTATCTCAAAATAATAAAAGCTATTTAGACAAACCAATAGCCAATATCATACTGAATGGGCAAAAACTGGAAGCATTCCCCTTGAAATGTGGCACTAGACAAGGATAACCTCTCTCACCACTCCTATTCAATATAGTACTAGAAGCTCTAGCCAGAGCAATCAGGCAAGAAAAAGAAATAAAGGGTATTCAAATAGGAAAGAAGGAAGTCAAATTGTCTCTATTTGCAGACGACATGATTGTATATCTAGAAGACCCCAATGATTCAGCCCAAAATCTCCTGAAACTGATAAGCAACTTCAGCAAAGTCTCAGGATACAAAATCAATGTGCAAAAATCACATGCATTCCTATACACCAATAACAGACTTAAAGAGAGCCAAATCAAGAACAAACTTTCATTCACAATTGCCACAAAGAGAATAAAATACCTAGGAATACAGCTAACAAGGAATGTAAAGGACCTCTTCAAGGAGAACTACAAGCCACTGCTCAACGAAATAAGAGAGGACACAAACAGATGGAGAAACATTTCATGTTCATGGTTAGGAAGAATCAATATCGTGAAAATGGCCATACTGCCCAAAGTAATTTACAGATTCAATGCTATCCCCATCAAGCTACCAATGACCTTCTTCACAGAACTGGAAAAAACCACATTAAACTTCATATGGAACCAAAAGAGAGCCCGCATAGCCAAGTCAATTCTAAGCAAAAAGAACAAAGTGGGAGGCATCACACTACCGGACTTCAAACTATACTACAAGGCTACAGTAATCAAAACAGCATGGTACTGGTACCAAAACAGAGATATAGACCAATGGAAAAGAACAGAGGTCTCGGAGGCAATACAACATATCTACAACCATCTGATCTTTGACAAACCAGACAAAAACAAGCAATGGGGAAAGGATTCCCTGTTTAGTAAATGGTGTTGGGAAAACTGGCTAGCCATGTGCAGAAAGCAGAAACTGGACCCCTTCCTGACACCTTACACTAAAATTAACTCCAGATGGATTAAAGACTTAAATATAAGACCTAACACTATAAAAACCCTAGAAGAAAATCTAGGCAAAACCATTCAGGACATAGGTGTAGGCAAAGACTTCATGACCAAAACACCAAAAGCATTGACAACAAAAGCCAAAATAGACAAATGGGACCTAATCAAACTCCACAGCTTCTGCACAGCAAAAGAAACAGTCATTAGAGTGAATCGGCAACCAACAGAATGGGAAAAAAATTTTTGCAGTTTACCCATCTGACAAAGGGCTGATATCCAGAATTTACAAAGAACTAAAACAGATTTACAAGAAAAAAACTAACAAGCCCATTCAAAAGTGGGCAAAGGATATGAACAGACACTTTACAAAAGAAGACATACATGAGGCCAACAAACATATGAAAAAATGCTCATCATCACTGGTCATCAGAGAAATGCAAATCAAAACTACATTGAGATACCATCTCACGCCAGTTAGAATGGCGATCATTAAAAAATCTGGAGACAGCAGATGCTGGAGAGGATGTGGAGAAATAGGAACACTTTTACACTGTTGATGGGAGTGTAAATTAGTTCAACCATTGTGGAAGACAGTGTGGAGATTCCTCAAGGACCTAGAAATAGAAATTCCATTTGACCCAGCCATCCCATTACTGGGTATATATATACAAAGGATTATAAATCATTCTACTACAAGGACACGTGCACACGAATGTTCATTGCAGCACTGTTTACAATAGCAAAGACCTGGAACCAACCCAAATACCCATCGATGATAGACTGGACAGGGAAAATGTGGCATATATACATCATGGAATATTATGCAGCCATCAAAAACGATGAGTTTCTGTCCTTTGTAGGGACATGGATGAACCTGGAAACCATCATTCTCAGCAAACTGACAGAAGAGCAGATCAAACATCGCATGTTCTCACTCATAGGAGGGTGTTGAACAATGAGAACACATGGACACAGGGAGGGGAGCACTACACACTGGGGTCAGTTGGGGGGAAATAGGGGAGGGAGGGTGGGGGTTGGGGAGCTGGGGAGAGAGATCAAGGGGAGAGATAGCCAGATGTAGGTGATGGGGAGGTAGGCAGCAAATCACACTGCCACTTGTGTACCTATGCAACAATCTTGCATGTTCTTCACATGTACCCCAAAACCTAAAATGCAATGAAATAAATAAATGGGGAGAAAAAAAATGAAAATATGAAGAGCAGCATGTTCTACTAGAAAGAAGACAGTGTCATTTAGTTATTTTAATTTTGAATTTGTTTACCCACAGCCAATATCACACTGAATGAGCAAAAACTGGAAGCCTTCCCTTTAAAAACTGGCAGTAGACAAGGGTGACCTCTTTCACCATTCCTATTCAACATAGTATTGGAAGTTCTAGCCAGAGCAATCCAGCAAGAAAAACAAGTAAATGGTATTCAATTAGGAAAAAAGGAAGTCAAATTGTCTCTATTTGCAGAAGACATGATTGCATATTTAGAAGAACCCATCATCTCAGCCAAAATCTCCTTAAGATGATGAGCAACTTCAGCAAAGTCTCATGATACAAAACCAATGTGCAAAAATTGCAAGCATTCCTATACACCAATAACAGACAGAGAGCCAAATCATGAGTGAACCCCCATTCACAACTGCTACAAAGAGGAATTGCTCCCATTCACAATTCCTAAAATACCTAGGAATACAACTAACAAAGGATGTGAAGGACCTCTTCAAGTAGAACTGTAAACCACTGTTCAAGGAAATAAGAGAAGACACAAACAGATGCGAAAACATTCCATGCTCATGGGTGGGAAGAATCAATATTGTAAAAATCGCCATACTGCCCAAGTAATTTATAGATTCAATGCTATCCCCATCATGCTAACATTGACCTTCCTCACAGAACTGGAATAAAACATCTTAAACTTTATATGTAACCAAAAAAGAGTCAGCATAGCCAAGACAATACTAAACAAAAAGAACAAAGCTGGAAGCATCATGACACCTGACTTCAAACTATACTATAAGGCTACAGTATTAAAAACAGAATGGTACTGGTACCAAAGCAGAGATGTAGACAAATGGAACAGAACAGAGGCCTCAGAAGTAACACCACACATCTACAACCAGGTGATGGGGGGATGAAGGCAGCCAACCACCATGGCAAGATCTGCACATGTACTGCAGAACTTAAAGTATAATTTAAAAAAAGAAGAAGAAGAAGAAGACACTGTATTGTACTAGAAAGAATATTTGCATTAGAGTCAAGGAAACCTGGATTACAATTTCATCTCTGCTAAAGACTAATTGTATGGCATTGATCAAATGATTTATCCTTTTTAGGATTCAGTTTGTTCATCATTATAACTAAAGTCTAGTTTCTACCTAATTCAAAAGAGTTGTAAGAAAAGGTGTCAGTTACTACGACTGCATAAAAACCATGCCAAAACTTAGTGGCTTAAAACAATATTTATTATTTCTGAATTTCTGTGAATCAGATATTTAGAAGCAGCTTGGTTGCACATTCTCTCCCAAGTTTGCAGTGAAGTGGTAGCTGGGGCTGGGGTCATCACTTACATGTGAGACATAAGGGCTGACAGTAGCCGGAGGATAAAACAGCTGATGTCCCTCCAGCACCTTCTTATTTTTTTAAGTCTCTTTAGTCTTTCTTCGTGGGCACTTCAGCATAATGGGTTCACAGAAGCCAAGCATCTTAAAATTGTTTCCACATGAGAGCTACTCTAACAAAACAGCTAACACCTCTTATGGCTTTTCCCTGTAACTCAGAGTAAGCTTTATGTGATCATTTTATTGCAAAAGCAATCAACAAACTAAAGTTTGAGAATACTATTATAGTTTATTTTAAATGGCTGCCAGGTTAATTAGGATTGACCCATCTGGCTCTCACTTCACATAGATTTCATTAATTCACATCCACATATATTAATTATTAATAAGCACGGGTAGAATTATTGGTTAAAATAAGTAAATAAAAGTGACTATTTTTCCACATCTTATGTAGATATAGAGTTTATATAACCTGAACTAAGTGCACAATTTTTTTCCAATTTTCCCTTTTCTTCATTCTTGACATTAAACACATTTTTATTTCCAGTAGCCTTACTGCACGTCTATTTTTATCTCATTTCAACTGAACATTTGATGGAGCTTCAAATATTTGAAATACTGTGATTAATGCTTGTTTATTTAGGAACTGATTAGGCAACTGTCAGACTCTTCAGTCCTCTGATTTCATGCTTCTTCTAGTTCTGCTGTTCAGTTTACCTGCTCAGTCTTCATTATCATCTTTTCAACAGAGCAGGCAAGGTGCAAAGTGTGATTGAATGGAAGTAAAACTTAATTAAGTGATTTTTCTACGTGTTGGCAACTTTCTTGACAATGTGGTAGATACGGACATTGTATTTCTTGCTTTACTTAAACAACCAAGATTTTTGGGAAAAAAAATTATGAAGACAAGATCAACTGCCAAACTGTGTAAAGTGACAGCTCCCAAAGGCAACAAAATATAACTCAATAATTCTAAACTATTTCAGCTTTTTCCTTGATATAAATGCTTGCCATATAATGAATCTTTAATTATTTTCAAATATCTATTGAATATTTGGATGTTTGGATGTTTGTCACTGAAATGTTCTTATCTGAGAGCATGATTACTGCATGCTATGGTGTAAAATATAGCTATGATTAAGTAGATATATTGGAGAGCGTTGGTATAAGCAAACAGACTCTTTAGAATCATTATTCTTAGTCTTGTTAACTTATTTGCTTTAAAATATTTGCTGCAGGATAGATTCTCATATTAAATGCAGCAAGATTTTTTAATTCAGATTTAAGGAGTAATATGCACTCTCTTCCTCATGCTCTCTAAAAGATCTAAAGAAAGTTATTTCCAAAAGGAATAATTAATGTTGGACATACGTTTTGAATGCTAATTAAAAAACTGTTAATCTTCATTGTTCTATGGTAAACAAAAACCGTTTTAATGTTTGTACCAAACTAATTTTATTGACAAAGCCATCATCAAATTCGAAAACTTCAGATTAAGTGAAAAGCTTACATAGAGTGTTTCATGAATTTTGAAATGTCTTCAAACAATTTTATAAAGCATCTGTTACAGACCAACTCATGGAATGTTAAACATTTCTGTATGTACTCCACTTGGTTGGCTAAAATGTGTATTTAATTACATTCAACATTTTTCTCAACATGACACTCTGGCAAGGCAGATTTCCAACAAGATACTACGGCAATAATAGCATGCCGCATTGTGTTATTTTCAATTTTCTCTCAATCTTAAAGTGGATCATTGCTAGTTAAATTATTACTGATAACTGAATTATGATGTAGCAAATCTCTATGTATTTAGTAAAATAATAACTACTTGTAAATTTAAAATACTTATTTTAAACTTTGTGTATGAACAAGTAGACAAAAGGGAGAGTCTTCATTACTATTTGTAAATCAAATAAACCTTTAGGCTTATAGATATTTATTTACTATTTTTATATCTTCAGATTCTAAAGGTAAACAAAATAAAAACATACATTGGTTTTTCTTTTAAACAGCTTCTACAAATACGCGGGATAATAACTACACCGAGATTTCATTCATTTTTGTTGCAACGAAGTATTCTCTACAAACACTTTTCTTCTTAGAAACCTAAAAGTAGGACAATTTGAAGTATTTCCTTAATTTCAATTAGATTCCAGAACAATGAAACATTCAAAGCTGATTAATAGATCAGGTAATCGTTTGACAAAACAATGGAGGGCCAGTGATTGATTTCTATAGATAAAGAAATGACTGGGTCAGTGGCTCACATCTATAATCCCAACACATTAGGAGGCCAGGGTGGAAGCATTGTTTGAGCCCTGGAATTGGAGATAAGCCTGGGCAACAGACCCTAATCTCTACAGAAAATAAAAGTAAAAATTAGTTGGGCATGTGGCGTGTGCCTGTAGTCCCCAGTTACTTTGGAGACTGAGGTGGGAGGATTGTTTGAGCCTGGGAGGCTAAGGCTGCAATGGCCAGTGATTGTGCCACTGCACTCCAGCCTAGGTGACAGAATGAGACCCTGTCTGAAAAAAAATCATACATATATATATATATATATATATACTTTTTTTTCAAAATACTGGACTCCTTGTATACTTCAGTTATCAGTTATAAAGATTTATATATTGAATGTAATGTTATGATACCCTCCGCTTTCAGTTCTGTTCACTACCTTTCTTTCTTAAATCTGTGAGGACACTAATGTCCATTCTCATCAAAATAAATTCTGAATTTTGAAAGCAATTTCACTTAAACATCAACATCCACTGGCACAAAAAGCGTCTTGTCTTATTTGTAAGTTTATATTTAAATAAATATCTTACTGATGGTACATTAGCCTACAAATAACCACTTAGTTTCCAAGTAGATGCACATATAAACTTAAAACAAATATATAGAAATCTCAAAATGCATTACAGCTGCTAATTATTCTAATTTATGATCACTTTTAAAACAAACAAACCTGCCTCAGAGTAATATTCCAGGAGCTATTTAGAAACTTTGTGTTTAAGAGTTTTCAGACATTCTGAAGAAGAGAAGGGAGATATCAATTATATATGAGGGGACTTTTGCAGCCTTAATTTGTATGCATATCATCAACAAATTAGTACAAATGCATTTCAAATTGATTTTGAATAACCAGATGTGATCAATTGTGAATAATATATTGATATTGATAATATACTACGTACAGATAAATTTCTAGATGTAGATACAGATACAGATATACATATATAAGTACTTTAGCCAATAAAGTACCAGTGCTAGGACTTTTTTTTATAGTTATCTTGGTATCAACCATCCCTCTACTTTATTCTGTTTTGAGGAGTTTATCATTATTTTGGGCCGTTTATAAGGGACTTTAAATATGAGTTACTTTGGATGAAATTCTGAGATGACTCCAGGACTGGAGAGTTTCCAGGGCGCTCACATTTGGTTGTGCAGTCTGTGTACTGCACAGCTTTAGGATACTGTATTTCACATTGTAATCTACATGAATACAATCAACTGCCAAACTTGTAAATGGACCTCACTAAGACCATAGGTGGCAGCCACACTGGGTTTTAAAGCTGCTGTTAATGAAAGAATACCTAAATTATAGAAATATATAACAGAAAACCAGGAACTAACAGAGTCTTTCCTCACACAGTATGTGTATATGTTCAGAAGTGGGTTAAAGGTTTTGGTTGCCAGGTTCCCTTCTATTTTCTCCAGGCATTAGCATGGCATCCAGGAATTGATTAGACTCTTTCACAATTCAAAAGTACAGGAAATAAAGTTACTAGAAATCTTCTCTCGCCGGGCGCGGTGGCTCAAGCCTGTAATCCCAGCACTTTGGGAGGCCGAGGCGGGTGGATCACGAGGTCAAGAGATCCAGACCATCCTGGTCAACATGGTGAAACCCCGTCTCTACTAAAAATACAAAAAATTAGCTGGGCATGGTGGTGCGTGCCTGTAATCCCAGCTACTCAGGAGGCTGAGGCAGGAGAATTGCCTGAACCCAGGAGGCGGAGGTTGTGGTGAGCCGAGATCGCGCCATTGCACTCCAGCCTGGGTAACAAGAGCGAAACTCCGTCTCAAAAAAAAAAAAAAAAAAAAAAAAAAAAAAGAAATCTTCTCTCAAAAATAATCTCTGTTTTTTTGCTCTCAGTTTTCAGTTCTAGTTTATTTTAATGCAATCCTATGAATTCTTTCAAATCAAACCTTTGCTCCTTTCCATCTTCCAATCTATTTGACTACCTGCTAATCTCTCAGAGATCCCGAATGGTGTCCAATTTCTGTATTTTTCCCTAAAAGGTTATTGTTGTGTTATAAACACAGCTCCCTGGTTTTCTGGTCTTTTATTTTGAATTTCAAAGCCTTATGTCATAAATAAAATAAATATGTAAATTAATTATATTTATTTCAATAAAAATCTGACTTCAATCTTATTTTATATGGATGCTTTTAATTAACAAAGTTTCAAAAAATCACCAACAAAAGGAAGAAAAACAACTGAATATATTTTATTTATCAGGATATGTTTTGGGGAAATAAGGGTCTCACTTGGTCACTCAGGCTGGAGTGCCGTTGGACAGTCATGGCTCACTGCAGTCTTAAACTCCTGGGCTCAAGTGATCATCCTGCCTCTACCTCCCAAGTAGCTAGCATTACAGGTGCCTGCCAGCACACCCAGCTAATTTTTTATGTTTAACTTTGTGTAGAGGTGAGGTATTGCTGTTTCCCAGGCTGGTCTTGAACACTTGGCTTCAAGCAATTTTCTTGCCTCAGCCTTTCCAAGTCCTGGGATTACAGACATGTGTCACCATGCTCAGCTTTTCAGAACTTTTTTTCTAAAACATAAGGAAAAGTTGGAACAAAAGTTAATGATGGAGCAAATTTGCTTTGTGCTCATCATATACCTATAGTTGTGTAAGTTAATTCAAAAATAATTTCATCCCTGGGAAATGAAATAATCACATCTTTTGTTTGACTTTACAAAGATAGCTTCACTTCTTGTCATTCAGAGATCTAAAGGAAGAATTACACCATTTGTATAGGAAGATCCAAGTACTCTAGAGGTAATATTCCAAATTCTTCTCAATATTGAGAATGGAGATCAGCTGGCATGGGCCAAGGATGATCATATGAAGGCCAAGTTAAAGGCAATTTTATCAAGGAAACAGCACATAATTTTATTTTACATTTTTTCTTACTATTGATTTTGAACATTTTTTATTTACTTATGAGCCACTTGTATTTCTTTACTTTTCACGTTTTAGTTACTTTTTGAAGCTTTTTCTTTTTTGATTGATATTTATTTTGTTCTTATTTGAAAAGCAGTATGCATATGTATGATAAAGGTACACGCAGTTACACATGCTAATCATGGACATATATAGAAGGTAATTGTATAGATGGGAACCCTAAAATATCATAAGCAAGTAGAAAGAGGGTATATCATGGAATATTTCTAAAAGAGAGTATACAGCAGAATATTTCTAAAAGAGAATATGCAGTGGAATATTTCTAACATTAAATTAAATGAGCAAGAAAGTAGAAGGTCATTCTGGGTTTGTGAATCTTTAGATTCTAAAAATTGCACTTACACAGTTTTTCTTGAGTAGATTAGGATTTGAAAAAAAAAAAAAAAAGATTGTGTGCCTGTAATGAAGTCAAATATAACATGTGTTCACCTGTTTCTCAGCCTCCTTGTAGTTACACCTTCTTGCAGATCATATGAATAATTCTTATCAATGATTTGTGAAGAGAAATTATACGTACGTCTTTCAGGTTGGTTTTATCAATGGGTAAAAGTGAAATCATAAAATATCCTTGAGAAGCATGAAAGTGAAAACACAACATACCAAACTTATGCAAGCCAGCAAAAGCAATGCTTAAATGAAAAGTTATAATCGTGAGTGTAGTGGCTGATGCCTGCAACTCCAGCTACGTGGGAGGCTAAGGAAGGAGGATCACTTAATGCCAGAAGTTTGAGACTAGTGTGGGAAATATTGTGTGATCTAGTTTTAAAAACTTAAAAATTAGCCAGGCATAATGGCTTGCACGTGTAGTCCCAGCTACTCAGTAGGCTGAGGAGGAATGGTGGGAGGATGCTGGGTCCCAGAGATTTGAGGCTACGATAAGCTATGATCACGCCATTGCACTCCAGCCTAGGTGACAGAGTAAGACCTTGTCTCAAAAAAAAAAAAAGTTATAGTTGTAAACATATGTATTAAAAAAATAAAGATCTTCTCAAATCAATAATCTAACCTTTCACCTTAAGAATCCAGAAGAACCACGAAATCCAAAGCAAGGATAAAAAGGGAATAATAAAAATTAGAATTAAAATAAATGTAATAGAGAAGAGAAAAACATAGAAGATTAACAAAACTAAAAGTTTGGTTGGTTCTATGAAAATATAAACAAAATTAAGGCACTTTACCTAGACTGATGACAAAGGAGAAGAAGAAGAATTAAATTACTAAGAACAGCAATGAAAGAGGGGATATTAGTGCTGATCTTACAAAAACAAAAAGGCTTATTAGGGCATACTGTAAATAGCTGCATAACAATGCATTATATAACTTAAAAGAAATAAACAAATTATTAAAAATACACAATCAAAACTAACTCAATGAGAAGAAGAAAATATGAATTGACCTATAAGAAGTAAAGAGATTGCACTAGTAATTTTAAAACTTCCTACGGAGAAAACTCCAAGACCAGATAGTTTCACAGGGGAATTCCATCAAAAGCTAAGAAGAATTATTATTGTTTCTCAAACTCTTCCAAATACAAGAAGAGAAGGGAACACATAGAAACTAATTCTATGACGTCAGCATTACCCTGATAAAGTCAGCATTACCCTGATAACAATGCTAGACAAAGACATCAAAATAAAACTACAAGCCAATTTAACTTATCAACATAGATGCAAAAATCTTCATGAAGGTATGGTTATCAATATTCAGCAGTTTATCAAATGAATCATACATCATGACTAACTGGGATTTATTTCAGAAATGCAAACTTGGTTCAAAATATAAAAACCGAATCAATGAAATACATCCTATTAATACAATCATGTAAACAAATTATTTTCTCAATAGATGCAGAGGAAAACATTTGATGAAAGCCAATACCCTTTCCTGATAAAAATTTTCAACAACCCAGAAATAAGAGTCAGATGTCAATTTGATAAATAACATTTTAGAAAAGCCACAGCTAATATAGTAAATTGTGAAAACCTAAAAGCTATAATTTTAATGTTGGGAACAAGACAAGAATGTCCTCTCTCCATGCTTGTATTCAATATTGTTCTGGAGATCTTAGTTAGGGTAATTATTCAAGAAAAATAAATAACAAACATCTAGATTCTAGAGAAAAAGAACATGTATCTTTCTTTGTACATGACATAATCTTGTATACAGAAAATCTTACAGAATCTACCACCAGAAAACAAATTAAGAATTAGGGCTAATAAATGAGTTAATTTAGCAAAGTTTTAGAGTACAAGATTAATATACAAAAATTAGTTGTACGTCTATAAGCTAGTAATTAAATATCTAACAGTAAAACTAAGTAAATCCATTTAGAGTAGAAGTCAAGGAATAAGATATCTAGCAATACATTATCGAGGAAGTATAAGATTTGTTCGTTGAAAAGTATGAACATTCTTGAACCAAACCAAAGATGTGAATAAATTAAATACATATCATTTTCATGGATTGGAAAATTTAACACTGTTACAATGTCAATATTACACAAATTGATATACAGACTCAGTGCAATCCCTATCCTAACTGCACTTTTTTCTCTCACAAGGGAACAAGCTGATCCCAAAATCCATATAGATTTTTCGAGGATCACAGAATAACCAAAAGCAATCAAAACAAAAATGAAGTAGTAGGGCTCACATCTCTTAATTTTGAAATCTATTAGACTGTGTGGTACTGTTGAAAGTATATACACATTTAGCAAATAAATATAATTGAGAGACCAGGAATAACCTCATACATTTATGTTCAATTCAGTTTTATTTAGCTGTCACCTACCGAAAAGAGTCAGCTCATTTTTGACAAGGATACCAAGTTCATCAATTGGAAACAGTCTTGTCCCACGGTGCTGGGACGGCTGGATATCCAATGCAAAAGCATAGAGTTGGAAACTTCACCACAGCGTATAACAAAATTGAAAGCAAAGTGGATCAAACATGTAAATGTAAATGTAAGAACTGAAATTATAAAACTCTCAAAAGGAGACATAGGTTAAAATCTGTGTGACCTTTATTGAGCAAAGATTTCTTAGACCTTAGAAAGAATTATTGCTGAAGGCAAGCCAGGGTGATAAGATCTGAAGGGTGCTCAGGTACCAAAAGTGGGTGATTTTTGCTAAACTAATTTAGCAAAATTCCTGCTAAAACTGAGTTCTATAAGAACAAAGTAGAAAGCTCAGAATAGGGCTTAGTAAAGGCAGAGGACTCAGAGGAAATTAACTATTTGGTTAAAAAAAAGCCTAAAAATAAGAGATGACAAAAGATATTCTATGCTAATGGAAACTACGAAATAGCAAGAATAGCTATGCTTACAAAAGAAAAAAATAGGTTGTAAGACAAAAGCCAAAAGAAAAGACAAAGAAGGTCACTATATAATAGGTCAAAGATTAAATCAACAAGAAAACATAACAATTTTAAATATATATGCACCCAACACTGGAGCAACTAGATATGTAAAGCAAATACTGTTAGAGCTAAAGAGAGATAGACTCCAGTAGAATAATAGCTAAAGACATCAACACCCCATTTTTAGCATTGGACAGATCTTCCAGACAGAAAAACCAAATTTAATCTGTAGACCAAATAGACCTAGTAGATAGTTTTAGAACTTTTTATCCAAGAGCCGAAAGATACACATTTTGTTCCTCAGCACATAAATAGTTCTCAAGAATAAACCATATCTTAGGTTAAATAATCAGTCTGTTGTTGTTTTTTAAACAGGATCTCACTTTGTCACCCAGGCCAGAGTGCAGTGGTACAATCTCACCTTACTGCAGCCTCAAATTCCCAGGTTCAAATGATCCTCCTGCCTCAGCACCACCACGTAGTTGGGACTACAGGCATGTGCCACCATGCCTGGCTAATTTTTCTTTCTTTTGTTTTTTTTTTTTTTTTTTTTTTTTTTTTTGTAGAGATGAAGTTTTGCCATGTTTCCTGGGCTGTTTGTGAACTCCTGAGCTCAAGAGAGGCACCTGCCTTTGCTTCCCAACATGTTAGGATTACAGGTGTGAGCCACCATGTCTAGCCAAACAAGTCTTAAAAGAGTAATAAGAATAATAATGACAATAATAATGTCAATTACCTTCTGTGACCACATTAGAATAAAACTAGGAATCAATAACAAGAGGAATTTGGGAAATTACAGAAATACATTAAAATTAAAGAATATGCTCCTGAATAATCAGTGGGTCAATGAAGAAATTAAGAAGAAAACTAAAAATTGTTTTTTAAACACATGATAATGAAAATGCAACATATCAAAACCTATGACATACAGCAACATAGTACCAAGAAGGAATTTTATAGCTATAACTGTAGGCATAAAAAATCAAATAAATAACCTAAGGATGAAGATCAGAGAAGTGCTAATTGAATGTCAAGTCAAGAAAGCAATACAAAATTATAAAGTTGTTTTTTTTTTAAAGTTAAACAAAATTGACCAATCTTTAGCCAGACTAAAAAGAAAGAGAAAATTCAAGTAAATAGAATTGGAAATGAAGCAGAAGACGTTGCAACTGATGTTTCATAAATTAGAAAGATTATTAGTGGCTGCCATTAGCAAATATATGCAAATAAATTGGAAAATCTAGAATAAATGGACAAATTCCTAGACACATACTACCAATGAAGATTGAAACATGAATCAATCCCAAATACCAAGAGACAAATTGCAAGTGATGAGATGGAAGCTGTTCTAAAAAAAAGGCTCCCATTGAAGAAAACCCTAGGACCCAATGGCTATATGCTGAATTCTATCAAACATTTGAAGAAGAACTAATGCCAATCCAACTCTAAACATTCTGAAAATTAGAGAAGAAAATGCTTCCAAACTCATCCTAGAAGCGTAGTATTAACCTGATAACAAAACCAAAGATACATTAAAAAAAAAAATACTTACAGGCCAATATTCCTGGTGAATGTACATATATAACTCCTCAAAAAATAAAATATTTGCAAACTGAAACCAATAATATGCTAAAAATATTATGAATCACAACCAAGTGAGATTTATCTCTCGGGTGCAAGCATGGTTCAACATATGCAAATCAATCAATGTGATGCATTATATAAACAGAAAGAACAAAAAACATATGATCATTTCTATTCATGCTGAAAAATCATTGGATAAAATTTAATATCCTTTCATATAAAAACTTATAAAACTGGAGTAGAAGGAGGACACTTCAACTTAATAAAAGCTATATATGACAAATTCACAGCTAGTTTCATACAAAATGGGAAAAATTGAAAGCCTTTCATCTAAGATTTGGAAAAAGACAAGGATATTAACTTTCATCACTGAATTTCAATATATTACTGAAAGTCTAAGCTGGAGCAATCAGACAAGAGAAAGGAAAGGAAGAAGTAAAATTAAACTTATTTGCAAATGATAAAATCTTGTATTTGAAAAAATAAAACAAATATTTCACCAAAAGAAACTGTTAGAACTGATATGCAAATTTCTTAAAGTTGCAGGATGTAAAATCAACACACAAAAATCAATAACGTTTTTCTATGCCAGCAGTGAACAAAGTGAAAAATCATTAAAGAATTGCTCCCACTTAAAATAGCCACACATAATATTAAATACCTAGGAATTAACTAAAACAATGAAGCAAAAGCTCTGTGTATTGAAAACGATAAAACACTAATGAAAGAAATTAATGAGGACACCAAAAAAATAAAAAAAAAGATATTTTATATTCATGGTTGGAAGGAATTCATATAGTTAAAATGTCCATACTACTCAAAGCAATCTATGAATTTACTGCAATCACTATCAAAATACCAATGATATTCTTCAGATCATTTTTTTAATTGTAAATTCATATGTAACCACAGAAGACCCAGAATAGCCAAACCGATTCTTTTTTTTTTTTTTTTTTCAGACGGGCTTTCACTCTTGTTGCCCAGGCTGGAGTGCAGTGGCACAATCTCGGCTCACTACAACCTCTGCCTGAGACTTAGTATTTTGAGGAAAATGTAGGTAGGAGTGCTCTCAGCCTCTTCCACTCTTGCAGCAGACTAGTGGTGTCCAAACTAAAGGAGAGTTCATTTGCCCTTGCTAGTCCAATACTTGAGTTGACTGCAATTTGTGGACTTCTCTAGGGCATTATTTTGCTCACATAAAGTCCCTTCCTTTTCCCTCTGGATAGGAACTATAGTAGCAGGTGCCATACTGTGTGTGTACCCATTGTGGTACATTATTCTGTTCAGGGACCTTCAACCCTTGTGTCTTTATGTCACTAGATCCATTGCAGACATTCCCCAGCACCATTTTGGGTTGTGGCAGTACCACAGGGTAGCTAGATTCAGAGGAGAAGCAGAATTCACAGTAGATTGGCCCTCAGGGATTGTCCCTCTTAGGGGAAGGGAAAGTGCATCACATTAAAGGAACACCCTTTGGGACTGAAAAAACAAAACAAACAAACAAAAAACACCAGAATGCAGACATTGAAGCCCAAAACTTTTTGCTTGCAGAAAGTTTCTTTCGTCAGAGGCACAGGCATGGTTCTGGGATCAGTGGGAAAAGACTGTGGTTCTACCCCATTAGCCAAGAACCCCTGGTGCTTATGAAGAAACTTGGAGAATGGGATTTTTTTTTCTCCGCATCACCCACTGCTTCAGACACATCTGGGGCTTCTATTATTGGCACTCAACATGAGTACACCTGTAGAAATTCTTTCCGGATCTCTTTGGGTGATACCCTCTCCATGAGAGAAGGGCACTCCAGTCTTAGGGTTTCACAAGGTATTAAGTCCCAGTTCCTCTCTACATGGAACAGCAGAGTTCCTGCAGATGGTCAAGGTGCTTATCTGATTTGAATATCTAAAGCACTTAGAGGAACATGGTAGACAGGTGGATCACTTTCCTGCTGAATTGATAGAAAAACTGAGGTGGTCTCAACCTTTTTCCCTGCAAAGAAATTAGCATATTTGAAATGATTTAGATCTGTGTTCCCACCAAAATTGCATGTCTAATGGTAATCCACAATGTTGGACGTGTGGTCTGGTGGGAGGTGATTGGATCATGGGTGTGGATTTTCTCTTTTGGTGCTAATCTTGTTTTTGTAATAGAATTTGCATGATATCTGGTTATTTAAAAGTGTGTAAGCACCTTCTCCACCACTTTCTTTTTCTCTCAGCTATGCGAACTCTAGTCTCCCCCTTTGCCATCTACCATAACTATAAGTTTCCTGAGGCTTCCCCAGTAGGTGAGCCAATACCAGAATTATGCTTCCTGAACAGCCTGTGGAACTGTTAAGTCAGTTAAACTTTTTTTCTTATAACTTATCCAGGTGCAGATATTTCTTTATAGTAGAGCAAAAAAAAGACCAATATAGAAAATTGGTACTGAGGAGCAGGGCATTGCCATAAAGATATCTACAAATGTGAAAGCAGCTTTGGAACTGCGTAATAGGCAGAGGTTGGAATAGTTTGGAGGGCTCAGAAAAAGACAGGAATATGAAGGTCAGTTTGGAACTTGCTAGATGTTTTTTTAGTTGTTGTGACCTTAAAATGCTGATACTGATATGGCCAATGAAGCTCAGGCTGAGGAGGTCCAGATATAAATGAGAAACATATTGGCAACTGGAGCAAATGACACTTTTGTTATGTTTTAGCATAAAAATTGAAGGCATTGTGCCCTGTGCTAGGAATCTATGGAACTTTGAACTCAAGAGTCATTATTTAGGGTATCTGGAAGAAGGAATTTCTAAGAAGCAGTGTTCAAAATGTGACTGGCTGCTTCTAGCAACCTATCTTCGTATAAATGAACAAATAAATGCCCTGAACTTACGTTTAAAAGGGAAGCAGAGTGTAAATATTTGGAGAATTTTCAGCCTGGTCATGTGATTGAAAAGAAGCATCAATTTTCTGAGGAGAAATTCAAGCAAGTTGCATGAATTTTTATGATTAAAAGGAAGGCAAATACTGATACCCAAGACAATGGGGAAAGGGCTCCAAGGCACTTCAGAGACCTTCTCAGGAGCGCCTGTTGTAACAGGCCCAGAGGCCTAGGAGGGTAGAAAGATTTTGTAGAGCAGGCCCAGGGACCTACTGCTCTATGCAGCCTCAGAACACTACTCCCTGCATCCCTACTGCTTCAGCTCCAGTCTTGTCTTAAAGGGCCCCAGGCAGAGCTTGGGCTGCTGCTTCAGATGGTGAAAGACATAAGCCTTGGTGGCCTCCAACTGGTTTTAAGCCTGCAAATGCACAGAATGCAAAAGTTGATGCTTGGGAACTTTTGCTTAGATTTCAGAGGATATATGGAAAAGCTGGTGTGCCCAGTCAGAAGCCTGCTGTAGAGGCAACACCCCAGAGAGAACTTCTACTAGGGTACTATTGGAAAAAAATGTTGGCTTGGAGGACCCACACAAAGTCCTCACTGTGGCACTGCCTAGTGGAGCTTTGAGAAGAGGGTCACGATCTTCTAGATCCCAAAATGGTAGATCCACTGGCTGCTTGCAACCTGCACATGGAAAAGCTGTAGGAACCTAATGCCAGTCTGAGAGCCACTGTGGGGGCTGAACTCTAAAGTTGCATGGGTGGAATGTCCAAGGCTTTGGAAGCCCACCCCTGGCACCAACATACTCTGGATGTAGGACATGAAGTCAAAGATTATTTTGGAGCTTTAAGATGTAATGACTGCCCTGCTAGGTTTCAGATTTGGGTAGAGCCTTTAGTCCGTTTCCTTTGGCTGACTTTTCTCTTTTGGAATGATAGCATTTACTCATTGCCTATACTCTCATTATTTCTTGGAGATGTAGCTAGTTTTTATTTTTTATAGGCTCATAGGCAGAAGGAACTTACCTTGTCTCAGATGACACTTTAGACTTCAGCCATTTAAGTTAATGTTAAAATAAGTTAACACTTTGGGAGATTGTTGGGGATCCATGATTATATTTTGCAATGTGAAAAGTATGTGAGATTTGAGAGGAGCCAGAAGCAAAATGATATGGTTTGGATCTGTGTCCCTACCCAAATCTCATGTTGAATTGTAATCCTCAATTTTGGAGGTGGGGCTTGGGAGCCACAGCTGATTTTTACCTGTGGGCACCTCCTACTGAACTGAAGGCTGAATTCTTCTACCCAGAAAAAAAAAAATGCTGAGAAAAAAAGGGCAAATCACAGGTGAACAAGTTAAGATTTATGGACTTCTGTGATTCTTGCTCCACAGGAGATGGTAAACTTACTCAAACATCTGGTATATTACTAGTTCCACCAGCATCTGAGAAAGCTATTGCATAAAGATTATAAAATAAACCCATACAGAGTATTTGCTGCTGAAAACATGTAGAGCCTAAGCTCTACATTTAACCATAGACTATATACATTTATGTTACATATTCAACCGAAAACAGAAAAAAAAAATCAGTTGAATCAAAAATAAATTTAAAACTAGCATGAAGAAATAGTTTCCCAAATGAGAAGGAACCAGAAAAATAATCCTAGCAATATAAGAAAACAGTTTTGCAACACTTCAAAAAAAAAAAATCATATAGGCTATTCAGTGATGGATCCAAAGCAAAATAAAATCTTTTAAATACCAGCTAGATAATTTAAAATGTTGATTATTAATTTGCTCAATGTGATCCAAGAGAATGTTGAAAACAGACACGAAGCAACTTAAAAAATTCTCAGAATGTGATTTAAAAATATTCTAAAGAGAAATATATTTAGAAAAAAATAGAATTTCTGGAAATTAAAGATACATTTAGAAAATCACAAAATGCAGTGGAGTGTTTTAACTATATGTGAGACCAAGTAGAAGAAAGAATTTCAGAGCTTGAAGGCAAGACTCTTGAATTAATCCAATCAGATGAAAATAACAAAAAAATGAGTTTCTGAGGGAGAATAAAATTTAAAAGTCTGGAAAAAAAAAATATATATATATATTTAGGAAATAATTGAAAATAAAACTTCCTTTGTCTTGCTAGAGATTTATACATCCAAATGTAAGAAGGTCATGGAACTCCTGAAAGATTCACTGCAAAAGGGATGTCACCAAGGCATGGTCATCGGGTTACATAAAGTCAATATGAAGGAAATAATTTTAAGAACAGTGAGAGAAAATAAAATATAGAGAAAATGAATTAGACTAACAGTAGACTTCTCAGCAGAAACCTTGCAAGCCAGAAGGGATTGAGGTCCTTGTATCTATTCATCTCAAATAGAGTAACTGTCAGCCAAGTGTTTTGTATACAAAAAAACTAAGCTTCATAAATAAAGGAGAAATAAAATCTTTCCCAGACAAGTAACTGCTGAGGGAATTTATAACCATTAAACCAGCCTTATACAACATGCTCGAAGGAGTTCTAAATATTGAAATGAAAGATCAATATGCATCAGCAAAAATAAGTACTTGAAAATATAAAACACACAGCGTTTATAAAACTGTAACCCATTAAAGAAAACAAAGAAACCAGGTGGCAATTCATATGACAACTATAACAGTATGTAACATATCAATGTTAATGTTCAATATAAAGAGTCCTAATGTCCAATTTAAGAGATTATACATTAGCAAAATGGACAATGAAATAACACAAATGTGGCTAGCTGCATTTGCTCATGACTACAATTCTATCACTTGGGAGGCCAAGGTGGGCCCACAATTTGAGCCCAGAAGCTTGAGACTAGCCTGGACAACATAGCAAGGCCCTGTCTTTAAATAACATTAAAAAATTAGATAGGCATAGTGGTGTGCCCCTATAGTACCAGCCACTCAGAATTCTGAGGTTGGAAAATCCCTTGAGCCCAGGAGTTTGAGGCTGCAGTTAACTATAGCTGTGCCACTTCCCTCCAACCTGGGTGACAGAATGAGACCTTGTCTCAAAAATAATAATAAAAATAAACACAGAAAAAAACACAAATCAAATATCTGCCGCCTTACAGAGTCCCACCTAACTTGTAGATTCTTTTGATTTTTTTTTTTTTTTTTCTGAGAATCTCACTCTGCTTCCCAAGCTGGAGTGCAGTGATGTGATCATTAATCACTGCAGCCTTGACCTCACAGACTCAAGCAATCCTCCCACATCAGCTCCCAAGTAGCTGGGACTACAGGTATGCACCACCGCACCTGACTAATTTTTGTATTTTTTTTGTAGAGACAAAGTTTCACCATGTTCCCAGGCTGATCTCAAACACCTGGACTCAAGAGATCTACCACACCTCAGCCTCACAAAGTTCTGGGAATACAGGTGTGAGCCACTGCACCCACCGGAAGGACTTTTAGATTCTTACAAACTCAAGGGAAATAGGTGAAAAAAACAATTCCATACAAATAGAAACAAAAAGTGAGCAAAAATAGCCTGCTCCAAGAACAGACTTTATATATCAGCAATAGTAAAAATAAAAAGGCAAATAATGTCATTATATAAAGATAAAAAGGTCAATTTAGTAAGAAAATGTAGCAATCCTAAATATATATACAACGAAATCTGGAGAGCCCAGATTCATGAAAGAAATACTACTTGACCTAAGAAAACAGAAAGACAACAATACAATAATAGTGGGATATTTCAACACTCCACTAACAGCAGTAGACAGATTATAGAGGTAGAAATTCAACAATGAAACACTTACCTTAAATTGGCATCTAGAACAAACAAACCTAACAGATATTTGTCACAAACATTATACCCAAAAGCTGCAGAATACACATTCTTATAAGCACATGGAACATTTTTCTAAGATAGACCATATGATAGGCAACAAAACAAATCTGAATAAAATTTTAAATGAAAATTATATTAATTATCTTCTCAGACTACAGTGGACTAAAACTATAAATTACTTTCAAAAAAAAAAACTCACAAAACTATTACAGATACATGGAAATCAAACAATTGGCTCTTGAATAATTTTTGGATCAGCAATAATATCAATATGAAAGTTTAATGTTTTTTTTTTTTTGAGATGGGATCTTTCTCTGTCACCCAGGCTAGAGTGCAGTGGCACAATCATAGGTCACTTCAGCTGCTAACTCCTAGGATAAAGCAATCCTCCTGTCTCAGCCTCCTGAGTAGCTGGTACTTCAAGCATGTGCTACCATGTCTGGCTAATTTTCTTATTTTTGTTTTTTGAAGGGACAGGCCCTTGCTATTTTTCTGGGGTACAGCAAAATTTATACTAAGAGAAAAGTTTATAGAGCTAAATGGCTGTATCCAAAAGACAAAAAATGACCTGTTGATAATCTAACATTACTCATCAAGGATCTAGCAAAGCAAGGAAAAACAAAACCAGAGGCTTACAGAAGAAAATAAATACCAAGGATTGGAGAAGAACTAAACAAGACAAATACAAAATATTAATAAAATTAAAGGGAAGCTCTTTGAAAAGATAAACAAGATTGATAGACTAATAGCTAGATTAACCAAGACAAAAAGAGAGGTTTCAAATAAGCACAATCAGAAATAAAAATAATGTCTTATACCACAAAAATACAAAAGATCTGAGACTACTAAGAACACCTCTATGTACACAAACTAGAAAATTATAGAAAATTCATAAATTCCTGGAAATATATACCCCACCTCTGAAACTTGATTCAGGAATAAATAGAAATCCTGAGCACACCAAAAAATAAGCAGTGAGACTGAATCAGTGATAAAATATCTCCCAACAACAACAAAAAAAGTCCAGGACCACATAGATTCACAACCAATTTCTACCAGATGTTTAAAGAACTGGTGGCAGTTCCACTGAAACTATTTCAAAAGATCAAGAAAGACAGAATTCTCTGTAACTCTTTCTCAAAAGCCAGCATCACCTTGAAGACAAAGTTCAAAAGATCAAGAAGGAGAGAATTCTCTGTAACTCTTTCTCAAAAACCAGTATCACCTTGAAACCAAAGTGAGAAAAAGACACAAGAAAAAATAAAAATTACAGACCAGTACTCCTGATAAACATATATTTAAAAATCTTTAAAAAATACTGGCGAACTGAATCCAACATCACATTAAAAAATAATTTACCACAATCAAGTGGGTTTAGTCCAGGTATGCAAGCATGGTTCAACATATCACAAAAATGAATTAAAAACAAAAATCATACAGTCATCTTAGTAGATGCAAAAAAGCATTAGATGAAATCCAGCATCCCTTGATAAAAACCCTCAACAAACT
>NW_022437044.1:3417958-3419994 GCF_009761245.1 Sapajus apella | reverse complement strand
ATTTCACCATGTTGACCAGGATGGTCTCGATCTCTTGACCTCATGATCCACCCGCCTCGGCCTCCCAAAGTGCTGGAATTACAGGCTTGTGCCACCGCGCCCGGCCCACAGTCACCATTTCTATTCAATATAGTACTGGAAGTTCTAGCCCAAAAAATCAGGAAAGAGAAAAAAAAAAGGACATCCAAATTGAAAATGAGGAAGTCAAACTATTTCTGTTTTCCAATGATATAATCTTATTCCTTAAAAACTCTCCCAAAAGATTACTATATTTGATAAATGAACTCAGTAAAGTCTCAGATTACAAAATCAAGGTACATAAAACAGGAGCACTGTTACACACCAGAAACAACCAAACTGTTAAGTAAAAAACTCAATGGCATTTACAATAGTTGCAAATAAAATAAAATATGTAGGAATATATTTAACCAAGGAGGTGAAAGACCTCTATAAGAAGTAAAAAACACTAATGAAATAAATTGTAGGCAACAGGAACAAATGGAAAAATATTACATTCTCATGGATTGGAAGAATCTGTATTGTGAAAATGACTATACTGCTCAAGCAATCTACAGATTAAATGACGTTCTTCTCAAAATACCAATGCCATTTTATTCACAAACTTAGCAAAAACAATCCTAAAATTCATATAGAACCAATAATGCACTTGAATAGCCAATGTAATCCTGATCGAAAAATAAATCTGTAGGCATCAAATTACAAAACTAAAATTATATTGTAAGGCTATAGTACCCAAAACAGTGTGGTAATTTTATAAAAATAGATACAAAGACCAATGGAGTAGAATAGAGAACCTGTAAATAAAGCCAACTGGCTACAACAACTGATCTATGACAAAGCTAAAAAAAACTTACATTGGAGAAAGGGCACTTTTTTCAATAAGTGCTGCTGAGAAAACTGGATAGCCACATATAAGAAAATGAAACTGGATCCCTATATCTCACCCCACACAAGGGTTGAGTAAAGTTGGATTAAAGGCTTAAACCATTAAAATTATACAAAAAAACTAGGATAAACTCTCCTGGATATTGGCCTACGCAAGGAATTTATGGCTAAGATTTCAAAAGCAAATATATGTATCACAAAAGTAATTAAATTGGACTTAATTTAAAAAATTTCTGCACAGCAAAAGAAATAATAAGCAGAATAAACATACAACATACAGAATGGGAGAAAATATTTTCAAACTATATATACACAAGAGGAAAACTAATATTAAGAATCTACAAGGAAGTTAAAAAATAGGAAGAAAAAAACAAATAATTCCATTCAAATGTGGGCAAATGACATGAATGGACATTTTTCAAAAGAAGACATATACATGGCCAACAAACACACAAAAAGGAAAATATCTCAAAGTAATGGGAGCCATCTGTGACAAATCCACAGCCAACATATGCAAGTCAATGAATATGATTGACTCAACATCACTAATCAGATGCCCAACTTCACTAATTATTAGGGAAATGAAAATTAAAACCACAGTAAGATACCACCTTATCCCAGCCAGAATGGCCATTATTAAACACTCATAAAACAATGGATATTGGCATAGATATAATGAAAAGGGATCACTTATGCGCTGTTGGTGGGAATGTAAGTTACCACAGCCTTTATGGAAAACAGTATGGAGATGTATTAAAGAACAAAAGGTAGATCTATCATTCAATACAGCAATCCCACTGCTATCTACCCAAAAGAAAAGAATTCATTATATTTAAAAGAAATCTATACAGGTATGTTTAATGCCGCTTAATTTACTATTGCAAAAAAAAAAAAAAGAAAGAAAGAAAAATCGTAGATGGAACTGGAGGGTATTCTAAGTGAAGTAGCTCAGGAATAGAAAACCAGTTACTGCATGTTCTCCCTTATAAGCAGCATCTAAGCTATGTGTTTGTAAAGGCATATAGAATGGTGTAATGGACATTGGAGACTCAGAAGAGAGGAGGTTAGGAAGGGAAAAAAATAAAAAAATTACCTATTGGGTTCAGTGACGGGGTCCACTAAATGCCAGA